>NW_027111631.1:863851-873995 GCF_000696795.3 Halyomorpha halys
ATACAATATTTACAGAATCGACCTGAGGATCCCTGAGCCCACTCTATCCCCCACGTGTGAGGGGTAGAGCAGAGCTCAAGAGATCCCAGCGCATCCCTCTCGCCGCATCACTAGTAATGAGCCAGTGGATGCTGAGCAAGTGCGCTAAAGTCGCAAACACTCAACTTGAGGGGAGAATCTGACCAGGGATAAAATTAACATTGATAATTATAATTAAACCTGATAGGAATTTTAATAATAAAATAAAGAGGAAATTTAACCAAAATATAGTTGAAATGAATAATTTAAATGCCTGGCCTGCGAGTAGGGATGGTTACAACTATGGTGATAAATTTTACTGTTGACTGTAATAAATCATTTTAATTTAATTTTTAAAATGCCTTATTATAATCATACCTTAATAAAATTTTAGGACCAAATAATTCTATTAAGATATGATAATTTAGAAATAATATTGTTATTTGTTTAGATTAGTTGAAGATCATAAGTGTAATAAAAGCTGTTTGTGATAGATTGTCCTTGAGGATGGCCGAAACGTCGGACTTATAAATGGAATAAAAATGTTTTGAGACTAAAATAGACAAAAATTTATTTATTTAAACAATATTAACCAGTCTCAAGAAAGTAATAAGGTAATAAGTAACCATCCTTAATATTAATTAGAAGGTTTATCCTCTAATAATAAGAAAACTAATAGTAATATACTCGTAACATAGTAAAACAATATAACTAATTATTGAATTAATTACTAAAGAACACAAAAAAGCACTAATTACTAAAGAAATATTAATATAATACGAGTAGCTTTGAAACACGCTTAGTGTATACTTAAAATAGGAAATTCCTAAATAATTAAGGAAAACTACGAATAATTAACTAATTCACATATTTCTAATAATAAATAAAATAGTTTTAATACTATTATTTATTTATTTTTTGGTAGATGATTTATTCAATCCATCTTAAATCTCCAACAATTAGTTGTTATGAAGTAAGATAATTTGTATACAGAACACAATTGGTGAAAAGTATAAATATAATTTTAAAAAAAACAAAATTGATCAAAATACTAAAATAAAGTCAAAAGTTAAATAAAATAAAACTGTGGAGTTACTAAAAACATTCCTAAAAAATATGATAGTAGTAATATGGTTTTAATTTTGAGAAATGTAAACAGCATACCCGGTTTAGTCGGATTGTGTTATTATTAATTAATATAAATGATTTATAATTTGCTATACTTGTTGAGTTTCAACAATTCAATATTATTATATCCGACTGGTTAACTCTATTTGATGGAGTTAACTTTCCCTCCTCCGTAAAAAAAATATTATTATTATTACTATTAATACAAAAGATCCTTAAATGAATGAGATATGGGTAACCTAATCTTAGGGTGAATGTTTAATGATGAAATTTTAAAATGAAAGAAGAAAAAGATGAATTAATATGAAAATAAACAAAATTTATAAAAAAAGGCTAAAAAATTAATCTTTTAAAAAAATTCGTATTATTACATTATAGTAAATGTAAATTAAAATTCACACAATGTAATTACAATAAAATCGGCTGAGTAGGCTGAACAAATAATTTCCATAAATAATGCACAATAATTGTGCAACTAATGCTGCAATTAAATAAATTAAAATACTATATTTTTTCCAAGCCTATGCTTTCGTTTCAGAGACGCTTCATAATGCCCTACATGCTGATGCAACATTAATTATCTGGTGATAATTTGCATAGAGGAAAAACAATTACAACACTATGAAAACTATAAACTGTATAATTGATAAATTAAATATTATTAAACAACTCATTATTCGGTATAAAGCGTATCATGTTAACATTGAAAGGCAAAACCATACGGAGATTCGAGACAACCCGTAAAACGCGAACCCTAATCTTAACGACAGGAGAGATCTGGCTGGATCAGATAGTACCAGTCCCACTGCTACCAGCTAATTCACTTTTCATGTAGACAACTCCCAATGTAATTTTTTTACGTCCTCTTTTGGGTGTTAAATTTTGAAAGAGATGACATACAATAGCAACAACGAGATAAAGTTGGGTTATTTATTGTCAGATTTCTTTGACTTGATACTATGGGACATATACCCAAATTTATTTTCCGAGTTTAGAGGACTAATGCTATTATTTTTATAGTCACTGCGATAAATTTATATAGGATGTAAAATTATTTTGTAATTCAATCAACATACAACCTTACAAAAACCTGCAATCAAAAAGTTAGATATACCACATCTCATTTTATCTAAATCAATGTTTTATAACTAAAAACTCGGAACTATTTCGTAAAAATTGTCCATGGATCAAAATAAACATATTTATTATAATTATACTATGGACTAATAATTATAATTAAACTAATAACATGGACAATGGCAAAATTAACACATTAGAAGTTGGCCAAATTTGAGCGAAAGATCCTTCGAAAGATATTTGGACCGGTGTTATTGGTGGCGAGTGGAGACGAAGAACGAATGAAGAGGTTTACAACCTCTTTAGCGAGGGCCTGGCGTTAGTCTTGTCAAACGATATCGTCTGAGATGGGCTGGACATGTGGACAGGATGGAGGAACAGAAAACTCCTATACGATTACTGACAGAGATAGTTCATGGCCAGAGGAGTGTTGACCAGCAACGATTTCGATGGATTGAATGTGGGTTTAGAAGTTTACAACTGGATGGCAGCAGCGCAGGACAGAAACTTCTGGAGGTTGCTGGATGAAGAGGCCTGGACGTTTCAACAGGTTGTGGGGCCAAACTAACTAACTAAAGACTAATAGTATATTTATATTATATAAAGCTATATTACGCCGAATTGAGAGAACTGCGCCCGGTAAATATAATTATTACGGCGCATAAAACTACAACTAAGCGTAAGGTAGTGCTAAGACTGATATAGTAGATTAATTTATATTATAATAGTGAAAATTAACTGAGATTATTATCAACACGAGGAGGCCCCTCACCTCCGGATTCAAAGTAGCACCTTTTTTAGAATGGATATCTCATAAATAACAAATAAACATAACAGGTAACCTTAAAATACCAAAGGTAGAAAAAGGTAAGACCGAACACGAATTACTTTTCTTTTTCACAGTAATGCACTTAATAATTCACTTTTTCTCTCTGTTTTTTGTGGCATCGGAAAAAAAAGAAAACAAAAAAACTGATTATTATGAAATATCTGAGATATTATGAATTATCTAAATATTTAAAATGGATATTATGAAATAAACACTACAGGTAACCTTAAAATACCAAAGGTAGTAAAAGGAAATACCCAACACGAATTACTTCCTTTTTTCACAGTACTGCACTCATTAATTCACTGTTTCTTTTCTGCTTTAGCGGGATCGGGGAAAAAAAAAACTGTGTAAAAGTTTTAATTTAATATGAAGAATTGACAAAATAGAATAATTGTGAACTGAAATTAATAACCTAGGCAGAATAGCTTGCATAGTTTTTAAAATTTAGGCTGTTCTAAAATTGTATTTTAAGAATGTCCTTGAAGATGGCGGAATTGACCGAAACGTCGAACTTATAAAGAAATATAAATTGTTTTGAGACTAAAATTGGATGCAATTTATTTTATTTAAACAATAAAAAACTGATTTCCCAATGACATCTCGCGGGTACCTTAGCCTTACGTTACCCATCGGTAAATGTTGATCTAAGTTGTTAAACTGGCAAGGTGGAATTTAAAGGGACAACTTATGAGTGGAGTATAAGTTGGGTGCCGCTTGTAGCAATGGGAGTTGAGGCGTATGTCTTAACAACCTTAGAACTGCAACGGCCTCCGCTACAATCCCTTCCGAGGAGTTGACTTTTATTCGTGTGACGGTCCCACGAAACGAAAGCTTGAACCCCTTACCTTAGAATAGGGTACTATCATGTAGATAAATCCTCCGTAAGTCAGAAATGGCCAAGAAGGGTGTCGATAAAAAAATAAACTAATAAAAAAGTAGGGGGACTAACAGAACACACTATTTGATATAAACAAATATTTGATCCAGAAAGATAATTAAATTTATTTCACTTATTTAATACGATATCAGTATAAAGAAAATTAAGAAAATCTGAAAATTAGTTACATCACAAAATAAGATTTTGAAATAGTATTAAAATATGTAAAATATAAAGAATTAAGATCTGATATATGATTATATTATCGTGACGCTAAAGAGATAAATCAGCACCTGCCCAGAATTACATAAAAACTAAAATATCTGATTTTTAAAAAAACAAATTGTACAGTCTCTAAATGTTACATAAATAGGTATCTTACTAATTAAAACCCTGTAAATGATCTTCATATGTAATACAAAAAAACTATAAATAAATTAAATAAACCTAAGATTACAAATTATTATATATAATTTATCGAAGTAATTAGGTAAACAATTATTATTATTAATTATCAAAAATTATGCAGGGAAAATGTACAACTTATTTTATATTCACAATATTTAGTGGAGGAAAATAAACATAATTTTTTTTGCTATTATTTAAAACAGTTAAGTTGTTCGGGATTTGTTAATACGACCTACCCCTACGATCATGATAGAATTAGTATACTGTAATTCTAAACATTATGTTAAAGATTAATAGACTTACAACACTTACAGACATTATTACTGATAATATTAACTCTTGCCAAATTGATATTAATAGCTTACAAGAAGCGTTAATAAATTTAATTTAGTAACTAGTAATTTATAAGACAAATTCGACCCTGATTATGTATAGATATTATTTTTAGATAGGCTAGTCGATAAGGCAGATATTGCGAACTTTAAAATAATCAAAGCCAATTCCGCGCTGGCTGACTAATAACACCTTGGCCTAATATGGAAAAATTCATTTTTTTTTGTATCCGGTTTCGTGATAGTTCTCATCTTACATATTAATTTTTTGGATTTTTGCTATTAATATTTTCTTATAAAATTAGAGTTTTAGAAACAATTCTCCAAAAAAAGGATAAATTAGAAAAAAAATAATACTCGATAGAAACAGAACATGTGTCATTCAACATCGTATTTATAAAATTTCTATACTTCTACATATGCTAGCAGAATACCTTATTGTACCTTTGCATATTAACACCAAACAAAAACATTAACTCTATTGCGTGTTAACATATGCTGAAAATAAGGACATTTTTTTTCCCAATTTCAATTGTAGATTAGGAATGAATAAATTTACATTTCAATAACTAATAAACTTCTTTGCACGGTTTTATTTTGAATTACCTATTGCAGTGTTACATATTACGTAAAAATTAGCATACAAAGAAATATTAAGGTTCTAAAAGACATGGAAATAAATTTTCTCTTAGCATAAATTTAAAAAAATTATAAATTGAAATGTTTTAGAGAATATAAATTAGGTGTAATACATGTCAGTGTGAAGAAAGTTAGACATTTAATAAGGAGCCAGAATCTTACACTTTCAGTATTTTTGTAAGATTTTTATATAAAACACATACATCAATTAAATAAATTTAAGAAAAATGATTCCATTAAATACAAGCAGAGCCAATTAAGTATTAATTATAAATAATGTTCTTTTTTTTTTTTGTTTTTCAGATCTACAGCCTTTAGCCAACTTTTCTGTATATAAAACCAGCCTTTTATCTCAAAAGTGCGTCATGATCGAATTGATGTCAAAGGCGTTGTATAAGAAGGAAGAAGGGGTGTGAAATGTGAAACATACTATGTTTCAGTATAGGATGCATTCCAGTGAATATTAAACAGCATTTATTATTCACCATTGTAAAAAAGTAATCGAGTTCCCATACTTCATTCAGTTTTCAATTTTTTCAGTTTACTATTCATTTCATGAGTATACTAAAATGAAAAGAAATATGACAATTTAAAGAATAAATATTGAATTTAATATTTTACTGGAAAATTCAGAAACTCCTGAACTGCAGTGATTACCTGCGTTACATTAAGAGAAATAATGACAATACTGCATATTACGATCGGGGACAGTAGTTCAGGTATATTAAAATCTAATATAGATATACTCAAATTTACAAGAATTATGTTAAAGTTACAATATAATTATTACGTTTTACAATACTGGCTTCTTAATTTAAATAATTATTGTTATTCCCAGTATATTTGTAATACTGTCCCATATTATTCTCTCAGTGTAATGACCGCAGTTTAGAGAAATTTCACGTATAAAGTGAATAGGTAGGTGAAAAAGGAATTTAATTTAAAACAAAGAAAAAGTACTTGCAATTTAAAGAGAAGAAAAATTGAAATTCAACGTGGTCATTGAGAAAACGCGACCGCAATCTACTTGTTGGCCACCCCTGCTTTAGACCAAGAACTTACATAAGATTTCTGAAGAATTTAGTACCACATCATTTGCTTATATCCATCGGCATATTAAATCCCATATATAATATAATACCAGGCTAAATATTATGACGTAATTTTCATTTAATTTTATACAGGTTTAAAACGCTCGGCTATCGTGAGGGGTTGAAAAAAAAAATTTCATTTTATACGGGTCCAATGCTAAAGGTTACACTTAATTCATCATATGCTTTATTTTGATGAAAACTATGATAAATTAAAAAATATACATTATTTAGTTAATTATCAATTACTTTCTATTGAATTTGCAAGAAATGGTAAAACGATCTGGTGCTGCGGCGCGGTTATTTTAGTATTTATTAAGCGAAACAAAATGCTACAGTATGCCTATAACGTTAAAGTCTAAATGATATACGGTCAAGGTAAAGACTTTAACAGTTCTGTTTTCAATTTTTTATTCTAATTAAGTTATTTTTTAATCAAATTACACCTTCCTCTTTTTCTTCCCTCCCCAATTTCAGGATTTAATTTTACAATATGGTAACCAGGCATATATTGATCTGCTTAGTTCAATTTTCCTTAGTTTCGCTCATTTTTAAAACGTCAAGTTTTGTATTATTTTTGTGACCCAAATATAGGTCAATTAGGTATTTACAAATATTCAAGCAATCAATTATTGACTTTTTTTTTACAAATGTTTAAATAATTATGCTCTGCCCTAAGCTAATACGTCATTTTAAACAAAAATTGTCATTTTGGAATTCGGACAATTTAACACAGGAGAGTAAAGCATAGTAAATATCAATCAATACCCTCTTCCATATTTCAAAAGCTTTTGACATTGTTATTAAGTGATCCTAACTAAAGCGTGAAATATAGAGGAATAAAGGAGTAATTTTTAGTAAAGGCGATCGTTTAAAATCCAAAGAACAGAAGACGGATTGGAAAGGATTAAGGGAAGTTTTTTTCTTTAAAGAAGTAGGAAAGTTAAGATAGAACTATTCTTATCTGAGAGGAACAAAAAGGAAAAGATAGAAGACAAATAGAAGGACAGGAATGATGGAGGGACTAAAAGTTTAATGATTTGGATAAAGATATGGTTATGTCCATTGTCATTTGGGACATAAGTACGGATAGAATTACTTTATGTGTAGAAAATAAAAGCTACATGGATTAAATGTAGTCGGAGGAGTATACAACAGAAGTGTTTGCGAATAATTGTAGATTGACACTACAAAAAACGTCAGTGCAACAGATATTTGGACTATGTGATCGTTGTAGTCGAGGGTGTTTCATTTCGTGGCGGACCTACGGAATGAATACTAGACCCTCCCACTCTGGCGAGAATAGGTTGGTTACCGCCTCCACAGATCCAGTCGGTACAACAGATGCTTGCATTTGTTACTATGAAAATAAACATTATGCTCGTTAGATCTGTTTTCATACTCTCAAAAATGGAACTAATGATAAAAAAAAATTTATTAAAATAATTGTGTTTATATACCAATCTTCTACTTTGGAAAGGTTCAAGTTATATCATATAAATATTTAGAGATTTTCTTATTTCTCCTTTCCAAATATTTCTTATTTTACAATTTTACACTACACCAACGTTTCGAGTCCTCCTTCGTCTACGGGGTACTTTTACAATTTTAAAAAACCTTGTTTATATTTAACTGAGCCTTACACATAATTATCAGTAATTTCCATAATAAAGAGCACTGCTATTATTGAAATTTCGAAAAAAAAAAATATTTCAATATACAATTTAATCAGATCACAAACCAAAAAAAATATTGTGCTCTACAAATCATTATCGATGTCTCGAACTGTTATCGTTTCGAAAACTAATCGGAAAGTGCTGTAGCCGCCTACAGTGGCTGCTCTGTATGTAAATGGTTTGAATTTCATCAGCTTAATGAGAGGCGATCTATTTATAGGCTTCCTCATATCGTGCCATGCCTTATCTCAATTATTATCTATATCTAAACTAGGCGGAACTCACTTGTTCATTGCAACTTTTAAAAACAAGAAAAAAAAAAACATAATTTTAAAAACATTATAAACTATATTACAGGGACAATTCACGTTTAATTGGTATTTTGTAAATGTTCAATTTTTTGGATAAAATATTTATTTAGAGCCCCTTAATCTGAAACAAAACAAGAGGAATAAGAACACATACATATAAATGTATAGCCTTCCGATAAAGCTACTTGTACTGTAGCGACAGAAACATTTTAAGCAGTTAATGTAGTAGTGTGATGGGCTGCTCTGAACTTTCATGGGATAGATCTAAAGAGTTGGGGCACACGTATTTTTTTCCCCTATGACTAAAAATTAACATTAGGAAAATATGCGTGTCTCTGTTACATACGTATTGTTTGGTCCCGCAACATGCATTGCCACCTTATTGGAGCTGAAGTTGGTGTGAGTGTCCTGAACAGCGGGTTGATGTTACTTTTCAGCGAGTCGAAGAACTTGATGCACCTACATTTTATAAACTCGGGCACAGTCGGCAGACCAAAGAACTCGTGAAGTTGTCCAGGTGTCTTCTTCCGTGATGTAGACTTCACTATCTTCTGCATCACTGTATCCTGAAGCTGTTGAAAATGGCGTTGCGTTGCGTCCAGGAGGCGAGTGAAGAATGTCCCTCCGTATAAAAGAGATGGTCTTAAGGTGATGAAGGTTGTACGTTTTTCTCCTTACCTGTTTAACTGGACTGTTGTCCAGCTTGATCCCTAGATAAACTATTGAGTTCTATAGAGCTAGTGTGGTGTCCTCCAGTCGGATATAGCATGGTAATGTAACATATTTATGAAAATTAAAGCTTTTTAATGATAAATAATTTGTCAAACAAAATAAGCGCGACAGGCAGCATATATGAATTTAAAAGTTAACGTCATTACTCATAATTGCTGGGTCAATTATTTTAGCTAAGGTCTTTCACATTATAGCCTCATAAGTCACATATAATATAACGATTTAGGAAGAAATTCCTTCACCTCTCGATAATGTGGTATCGATCAAAATAACTGATTCCGATGGATAAAATTATAAATAAGCTTCATTTTGTACTGATTAAAAAATATACAGTAAACATAAAAAGAAAATCAGTTTCAAAGAAGAACAAAAATTAATGAAAACCAATTAGGTCTTGATTTATCTCTTAAAATTTAATGTTAATGGTAATTAAGTCTAAAAAAAAAACCTTATAACGGTTACCCTGGTACGTCTATTATCGATATATTTCATATTTCACTAAGATTTTCATAGTTGTGATTATTTAGGTTATAATATATAAGTTGATCCAAATACTTTTTTTAAAATGAAATGTAGTAATTAACATTCCAATTAAATGTTGTTAAAAATGATCACGTTGAGCATTAATACGCAAGTATCAATCCCTCTTAATAAAGCATGAAGGTCAACGACCGCGCTTTTTGTTAAATGCCACCCAAAATGGAGTGCGTGAAAAAATGAAAATCAAAATATAAAGAAAGAAAAAAATACGGGGAAAAAACTATAACAGTAAAAGGTACGTAAAATGGTCTATTAAAAAAATAAATATAAGGAAAACGAATTTTGGCTAGTTTTCAATAAAATTAATAAACTTTAATTGCTTCAAATAACTGATAGATAATAACACTAAGTGACAATTTTTAGAGATAAATGCCTGAAAATGGATGAAAGATCTGAATTGTAATGAAGAATGTATCATTAATTTTAGATTAATAAAAATGTTTGAGTTATGAAGATAACTTGCAGAATAAAAAACTTATATAT
>NW_027111631.1:874045-895480 GCF_000696795.3 Halyomorpha halys
AGGGAAAAAACGGGTATGAAGTGGTTCGAAGAAACAAAAGAAAGTCAGTCGAGGATCATGAAACTGCGATGGGAAGAAAGAAAATCAAGAATCCCCAAGAAACCTAACCATTGATATTCAAGTGGTCCTTAGTGGCCGAGACGTGATATACATATATATATATATATATATATATAAACTTTGTTAAATAAATAAGGCTGGTTATAGAATTCTATGCCTTTTATATTATATTCTTAAGAAATGTATGATAATATATTGGCCAATTTCCGAGCTAGGAGTTACGTTTCCATGTTAAATAATAACGATTAATGTTGTAGTCCAACATTTTATTTTTTTATTTATATGATTGTATCACTTAATATTTTCCGTCGTAATATAAAATTCATACGTCTTAGCTCATGAAGTGCGACGAACTCTTCAAGATTTGTGTTTTGAAAGTTTTCATATTTAAATTTGAAATAAAAAAAAAAAAATCCGCGCGAACGTCTCACTCTCATCGAAATGAATTCTGTTACCCAAGAAAAAGACACATCTGGGAATGTTAAGTATTGTTATTCGTTTCTCATAATTTGTTCCGTTCGAAAATAAGAAGAGGGAAGCGGCTAATTATCATTATAATACTTATCCTAATGTTTATTTACACAATAACAAATCTAAACATCTGTTATACTGATTGACTCATTATCTAGGCAATGGACAATTAAACATAAATTCTACTTTATTCGACTCCTCGAACTCCATTACTTAAATTAATTAAACTCTTCAACTTAAATTCCGAACGAATGACTATGGCTCAGTTATATAATAAATAGGGTCCGGATTTTGAAAGAGTTAGCACTCGAAGAATATGCCAAACAATATCCAATAAAAATCTGGCACGGTGGCCGCATTACACAGTAAGGTATATATTATCCATTTCATGTATTATATATGTATGAAGTACTAATTTTTATTTTAATGAAGGGTACGGAAAAACAACAACGCATAACAACTTTCCCTTGTCATTTGCCATACACACGTTTCCAAATTTTGTGTAGATTGCTATATATAATCTAATGACCTGGAAAAAAAGGCAAAAATCATGAACAAAAATTGTTATTTATTTCTATTTCTTCTCGTTTATTTATTTAGATATCTTTTCTTGTATTTATCGATTGCTTATTATTGGTAATAATGAGAACTGTTTTTTTCTAATAAACAACATTAATTTTTTTTTAATTCGTTATTTAAGCCCTATCAGACTATTTCAATAAGGATAAGACATAACTGATAGTTAAAACAATTCAACAATGTCAAACATTGACATAGGGAGCTTAATCAAAATCGACTTGTTTTCAAGAAAATCGATTATTTGAAAAAGTTGCTGCAGTGAAAGTAAAAACTGTAAAATATGTAGCAATAAAAGCTCCAAATTTATTATAAAACAGCTCCTGCACTACAAACGTGCCTATTTTAAGTTCTGAACAAAGAAATTAATTCAATGAGGAATGAAAAATTAAACAAATGAATACGAAAATAATCATAACATTACAAATAATATTTAATGATTCATAAATGTGTAATGGATAAAAACATAGTGTAAAGCAACATTTGAAAACTAAAATATTAACGTAATATTAAAACAATAAATGACTAAAGAAAATTACATATTATTTTATTTAAAAACTAATTTACTTTAACGATATAGGTAATACTTAACGGAATTAGTCATGATGTACATAATCTTTTATCTTTTATAATATTTAATAATAACAAAAATTTCTTTCAAAATCATCAATAAAGAAGATCAGAAAAAATCTATATACATTTAAAATTGTTTGGTTGCTACTAACGACGCTGAGAACAACTAATTTATTCGCATTTTAAATTACATAAATATTACCGAATGGTATATAAAAATATTTTCCATATTTTTTTCAAAGTAATTTTCCGACCACCGTGGTAGCCTTACTTATCTGACTTTTCAAGCGGACAATTATAGACAATTAAGTAGGGTGGTCCATGTACCATGTCACAATTTCACAAGAGGAGATCGTAAAAAAAAAAAAAGCCAATCCTTCCCGGCCGGACCCGCCCTACTTAGAAGCCAGGGAGCGACGATCCTATATCACTTTTGAAATGTTTCCTTAAAACGGGAATAAGAGACTTTAAGATAATTAAATCGAGCAATATAAAAAATCGCCTAATTGGAAAACGGCGTAAGAGTTACACAACTTTTAAAGCTCAATCACATTTCTTTTAAATTATCTTGATGATTCAAGTTTTGGAACAATAACTACATTGTGCTCAAGTGTCGATTGACACCCATCTCAATATCAACAATAATTGGGCGAAATTTGGTGAGGAGATTTGTGAAGTTTCTGCAATACACTTTTTAACGAAATGGTGTTATTTATTATATGACGTATTCTTCGAGGCTATTAAATTATAGTGCAACTTTGTATTGTAATTACATAGATTCGACACAAAAGTATTGCAATAACCTCCAAAAATGAGATTTTTCGAACTAATTTTAATTGCCCTTAGATGTAATAAACGTTTTCGGTAATTAGTCATAAAATTTAATACAGACCCCTACGTTACGTATTGACTTAGATAATTCTCTTCGAATAGAAACCCAAATTACCATTTTGCATGATCGTTTATTGCAGTACATTGATCTTGATACAATTTTTTTATTTAAATTTTTCGGCTTCATTCGTAAATCGTTGATTGTTGACTTTTTCTACCAACATATAACCTACTTGCAATATAAATGGACTTTTTAATAAGAACAGACATAAAAACTATTGATTACACAATATATTAATCTAGTAATTGACACTTAGTAATAATGAAAAGTTATCAATGTCAAGATAAAAATAAATTAAAAATCCAGTTCTTCCTGAATAGAGTAATGTGAGCCTGAAAGGCCACATACTAGATTAGAAGAATGATGAGCTGTGCCTTCATTCAATTCTCAGGAGTTGCAGTACTACCGTATAACCCTGGTTAACCGTCCTCTCCGTTCAACCGACTTTAGGTAGGTTTTTGTTTTTTTAGATAAAAAGACATCAAAAAGTTAAAATATAAATTATAGAGAAAACAAGAACTTAAATATAGATCGTACACTTAAATTAAATCAAGTAAGTTATGTTAAATCGGTCAATATTTTTTTTTTTTTTTATTATTCTATATTAATACAAATATTATTGTTTTGCCTTTGTAATGGCGCATATGACATAAAAACGTTCTGATTTTATTTTGAATTGAACGTATTTCAAAGATAGTACCGTAAAATGGGATTATTTTCTGTATTGGAGTCATCCTTCAGACTGTCTCAAACCTTGAAGGACTGCCACAAAGTAACTCCCGTATACTGTATTATCTGTGGAATACGTCAAATATAAAATATATATATTTTTTTGTGAGATTGATCACTGTTAATGTCAAGCAAAACAGAGACATTTGACCAACGTATTACGTTGTATAATTTACTTTCATTTTTGTCTAATATATGAGTTAGAGCTAAATTATGTTACAGTTTATCCTTTTATACACTCTGGATTAACCGATTCACTCACCCAACCGGCCAGGTCTCAATTCCAACCAGAACCAGTATGACGGCAGTTCAATTCAATGTCTTCCCAATGCATTGAAGCAATTGCCCTATTTTCTTATAGTTAAATTTTTTTTTAAATATTTATCTTTCATGAGATGAGTTGTCTGATACACTTGTAAATATTACGTCTTTGTTTTAAAACATGCCGAGACTAAATTACCTTTATCTCATCTTACAATAAAGATAAAATCGCGCATGCGTACAATAAGAAAGCTTACAAGTTAACTCCAGAATCAGTGGAAAATTTTAAATTAGGGTAACTATCCGAAATGTGATCTAATCCACTCGAGAAGATAGCGCAGGTCAGATCCCGTGAACTGAACAAACTCAATAAAACAGGATACCTCTGAATATATCGGAACAGAGTCAATAGGAGATAAACATGAAAGATAAACAAAGAAAGACAATTAACTCACATGATAACAGACCTCTTTATTTCATCGTGTATGTTGCTCAACAGGAACCATTGACACTTCCTCAGCCCCATCATAACTGACCGCTTTGCGGTATGTACCCCAACTGACCGCTCTGCGGTATGTACCCCAACTGACCGCTCTGCGGTATGTACCCCAACTACCGGCACTGATTAATGTTTTTAGGAAGGAACGTAAAATGGTAGGTGTAAATAGTAGACTGGCTCTAGATAGAGATACCGCTTCGTGAGCTTGTAGTCAAAGAGATAAGAAGGCCGCTTTCAAGAGCCTCTTTCAGCTTCCTCCTTATCAGAGTGTCTCATTCTATCAGGATTCAAAGGCACGGAAAGACGTAAGAGGATCACACAATATAAATATCCACATCAGGAAATATAAACTTAAAATTCAATGATATAAAGTAAAATGCAAATGTTTCAAAGATTAACTTCTTTTCAGTTCAGGAAGATAAGTTTAAACCTTAGATTGATACATTATGACGTTTATGAATGAAGGATAAGTATCTGTTTCGAGTAGGTAATTGAAAGTAATTTTATTGGGATATGATAAGGAGCATCAAGGAATTTATAATCCAAAGAATTCAACAATACAATGGAGTCCAAAAGTTAAACTCCATACAGTCCACTAGTCCTAATTATGGTCATCTATCTATATGAGCATTGAGTATAACATTTGAATTTGAGAGCAATATCTGATAAATATTAAAATATTAATATAGGATGAAAAAAATTCTCGGCGCAAGCACGTAAAAGGATTTTAAGTCACATTTAATCCGACTTAATTAATTTAAACCAACTAGTGGTTCACAACAGGTTGACTACGGACCACAGTGGACCGTTAATAGCTGAGAAAGTTAAAGCATCTTTGGCTGCCTAGAAACGACCATGGGGAGGAAGGTTAACTTTTATTTCTTGGAGAGCCCTCGTAATGAAAACGTGATCCCCACCGTGGTAATAATAGGTTGGTAACCTGTAGATAACCCACACCCCGCACCGCATTTCAGAAATGACGAGGTAGGGAGCCATAAAAAAAGTCTACGGACCACAGGTGGCCCCTACGAGAGATTTGGACTGGGCTGAGCGAGGATTATCTTTCAAAAATAATATCTCTCCTGATTTTAGAGAGTTAGCATGTAAGTTGTAACAGGTAACTGCATAATAAAAATAATTCAAAATGCATCGCGCCAATTTTCAAATATTTTGCAAGCAGGGCCTCCCTTTATTCCCAAGTTGAGTGTGAGTAGGCCGCACATGGTTCGATTTTCGACTTAGTGATCCGCAGACGTCTGTGGGCTAGGAACCACGGGTACAACTAGCGGATCTCTTCAAAAGGGATATTCCGGAATATTAAAAAAGAATAATATAAGGTCGTAGGTTTATAATCAAGTGTTATCAAACTTTATTTTTGATTATTCTTCGATAAATTTTTAAGAAATTTATTCAAAAGTTCAACACTCTACGGTACACTAGTCTTATGATAATCTAAATTGGCATTGTGTAATAAATTGGAATTTGAAAGCAACTGCTTCATTTTTCATGCTTAAAAAAACTTTTAGGAAACATATTTCAATTTTACAGTGGAGTGAAAATTGGCTATCATTCAATAGTATTTAGCAAAAATGTTGGTATATCTTCTCATACGTTTTTTTCAATCTTTTAAAGAATTTGACATTCTTATTTTTTAATAAATGCTTTCTCTATGTCTTCTGTAGGATTATCATGGAGTTGAAGACAAATGAGTATGTAAAAAAATTGAGAAAAATTTAATTCAATGACAACATATTATTTTTAAGTGTTTAATGAAAGATTATTTATTTAATATACTAATGGTTGTAAGTTTGTATTCCTTATCAATGCTTCTTTTTTTCATTAAGTTTTTCTGGACGTTTAACTATTTTCAGGATCACCTTAAAAACTTGGAAAAACTTAATTCCATATCTCATTGTTTCATTTATATAACTTATATTTTTCATATTTATAATTAGCCTTACTTTTCCATGAAAACTTATTCTTTTTAAACACTTAACTAGCTAGGTAAATTAATTGATTTTTTATTCTTACTTTAGAGTGAAAAACGAAATTTTTAACTAAAAAAAATACAGTAAATAAAAGTCCAGATAAAACACGAATATTGGTAGGAAGGTTTATTTAAAATATTCTTCGAAATAGAAATTTCCATTTTTCACGAAACTTCACAAAGCACATAATCTAATTTAATTTAATCTACTAATTTGAATGTCAAAAATTTAATCAATTGGTTTTTTTTTTTATTTAGAATAGGAGGAAATCATACAAATACGAAGAACTTTACAGTGATATCCCCATTTTTTCATTAAAAAATGTACTGGAGGTTTAAAGAAAGGGTATGGAGGTCTTGGAAAAATATATGGCGAACGCAGATCATATTAATGTTTTTTTTTTGTTTTTTTTTAACAATTAAATTATTAACTCATTAACATATTTTTACTCGTCAGTTAATTTAAAAATTAAAAATAAATAAAATCTAACTATACAATTAAATAAAAAATACGTATATTTTTCATTTAATTGTATAGTTAAATTTTATGTTCCATTAGAAAACTCGTTAGAAACTAGAAACTTTGCTAATGTGATGTCATTATTAATAACTGGACACGATTCTGGGCCAAGGCAACAAAATTGGGAGCTAGGAAGAACATTATTTGCAAACATTACAATTCTTCATACCTCAGCTGGTCTACAACACTCATCAAACATAATCTACAGGTTGTTATTTGCTATGTATATAAGCAGTTATATCTCAATGAAGCCCAACATTCGGGATGGTACATCAGTGGTGTTAGGAAATCATACTCTTAACATTAATATCATACAGAAATTTGTAGTTGATCTCAAAGTACTAGTATGGCAGTAATAGCAATAAATAAATGAATTATTGTTTCATAAATAAATAATTATTATTTTAACAATACCCGAACTAAACCGAATTCAAATAGCCCTTCTATTGAAAATGAACATAAAGCTGCTGATTTTATAGGTATTTCAACCTCTTCAATTTAGAAATATCGATTGTAATAACCAAAATATATTACAATAGATGTATTTAATTGCTGATTTTTATTATCACAACTGAAGATATTCAAAAACTGCATCTTGCAAAAACCTAAAATCTTCATCGATTATTGGCCATCAGAAAGAATGCGGATACTCCAGATAGCTAATTTTGGAAATAATTGAAGAGCAGACAGACGATTGATTCCGAGAACTTCGGCCTGGTGTGACCTCAATTGCTCCGGGAATTGAACCGAGATGAGTTTGTTGTTCCGTTGCAATGCGTCTATACGATGTTTGTCATTCAATAACAGCTCGAATCAATACCCTAATTAAACCAATCCATTTAGTTAACCAAATTCACCCTAATTTGATGGTTACTATACTACTGTAATATTTCTTTTACTATTTTAATTAAGTAATTTTAATAAGCGCGGTGGCCACGGGGCACACTCCAAGTACCCGAGGAGTTCAAATCCGGCTGGGCAGAAAATTGTTTTCTGTTACACTGTAGCCGTGAGTCAACTCCTCTGGATTCTAGGAGCCTAAAATATATAAAAAAACAATTAATAATTAAAATAAAACAACTATATCACATAAATTTTATACGAATAATTTCTAGCACTGGTTTGTAATATGTTAATATAAACTATCCTATTGTATATACTATTATTCTTAAAAAATCTTTCCTGTTGCTAAAATGAAATAAATTGTATCCATTTAAGTCTCAAACACTCTTTATTGATAGTCTAACGTTTCGGCCAACTTTTTTTCAACCAATAATTAACATTGTTAATAAGTAAGTTGATAATGTAAGATAAATTGTAATTAAAAGTTTTTTTTAATGAAAAGAAAAATTGGTCAATTTGACTAAAATTATTAGAACTGGGCAGAATAGTATGAAAAAAATTTAGATATATTTAAAGTTAACATTGTCCTTAAGAATAACAGGTTGGCCGAAACTCTTAAAGAGAGTTTAAGACTTAAATAGATATAATTTATTTTATTTAAACAATAAAACCAGTCTCGAAAACGTGATAAGAGTATATAGAATATATCCCATGTTACATATAGTTCGTTTATAAAATTAGAACTCTCCTGCATAGAAATTTTTTTTTACACTCACACTAATGAATTCCAAAATTAAAAGGACCCCTCTAAGCTTATAATAACTGAGCTGGTAACACACGGCTTATTTGAAAAGTTTATTCATAAGAATTCATTTAATTTACTTCATGATTCGGTTAATCATTAAAAATGATAATAATAGTGATCAAACAGTACTCATGAAAGCGCCACAGAAAAATTTATTAAATTTATTCAATCACGACAATTAATTACTTATTCAATATTAAATCATTTTAAAAGATCTATAATTCCATAAAATATAAATAAATGACCTGTCATACTATTTATATTTGTTTTCTTAAATACTATAATTAATAAGATGTCCTTAAATGTCATGTCTTTGAGAAATTATAGTTCAATTTTGTGACTTTTGTGAGAGTTTTTCAATAATTATGACTCGACCCATTAAGGTCGTTCTCATATAATTATTCAAATCGGTTCCAGAAACAAGAAAACATGTCATTATGTCTACTATTATGGCATCAATCAGCATTAATAACACTAAAAATAATAATTAAAAATGAAAAAGGATAAATTTTATGACAAAAAATATTGATAACCTTTCTGAGTATGTGAGTCGACCTTAAGAATAAATTGTGATATATCCGTCTTGTGTGTCAAGTTGTTTTCGACTATGTTTGAACTAAAATAATCCTAAAATTAAAGTGTTTTACTAATAATAAATACATCTAGATGAATAAATGTATAGATTAAAAAAGAGAGAATCCTAAGTGAAATTTTACAATAAGAATTATCTAAAGATACAGAAAAACTGTTATAATAAAAATTAAATTTTTTAAAATAATTTTTGATATTTACGACTGCAATTAAACTTAAAATACAAGTAAATATGACTTGAATCGTAGAATGAGATGAAACAGACTAGTGGAAAAACAACCCATTGGTAGCACTTCAATAACTTTTCTATATTAAAAAGTCTTGAGGCTTCTTTTCAGGCATATCGGAGGATTATAAGAAATAGAAGAGGAAGCAACGATAGAAACTAGTGGGTTTGGGTGGATAAGGAGTAAAATGGGATGATTCGGCCTACACTTGTATGGGTTAGATATAGAACATTCAGATGATTATATTTGTTGCAAAGTAAACAGTGATGAGGATCTTACGAAGGATTTTGGATTGTAAGGATTGGATATGAGAAGAATTATAGTAGGGCCCCAAAGCTCAACTCCCGAAGTCAAAATATGTATTATGTAGATCAGTCATTTGTAATTGATAGGATTATAAAAAAAACTTTTCAGAGATGATAAAAAAATTCTTCCTTTTGATCAAATTAACGTATTTTCAATTCTGGCTCACAGGAACTTCGTAATGGATGGAGGAATAATTTATAGCTCGAAATAATATAACTAATATATAAAATATAAGACCTAGAAACCGAGATGAGAATCAGAAGGCTGACGTTCTATAGGCACATGAGAAGAGGATGATGGAGGATTGATAAGAAGAACTTTAAAAAAAAATTTAGCTACAAAAACATGGGAGGATACACGAAGCAAATGAAAGAGGAATTAAAGAAACTTAAAATTTCAGATACCAACTGTCTAGATAGAGATACGTATAGGAAAACATTGAACATCTCATCAATATTGGAAGAGGGAAAAAACGGGTATGAAGTGGTTCGAAGAAACAAAAGAAAGGCGGTCGAGGATCATGAAACTACGATGGGAAGAAAGAAAATCAAGAATCCCAAAGAAATCTTGAATAAGAAGAACTTTAAAAAAAAATTTAGCTACAAAAACATGGGAGGATACACGAAGCAAATGAAAGAGGAATTAAAGAAACTTAAAATTTCAGATACCAACTGTCTAGATAGAGATACGTATAGGAAAACATTGAACATCTCATCAATATTGGAAGAGGGAAAAAACGGGTATGAAGTGGTTCGAAGAAACAAAAGAAAGTCAGTCGAGGATCATGAAACTGCGATGGGAAGAAAGAAAATCAAGAATCCCCAAGAAACCTAACCATTGATATTCAAGTGGTCCTTAGTGGCCGAGACGTGATATACAATAAAAAAAAAAAAAAATATATATATATATATATATTAGGTTAGAAAGAAGCTTTATACACAGAAAAACAACTCCGAAATAAGTCAAAAGTTTTCCAAGCTTTAGACTATGTTAAAATCAACATGGTTTCTCCTTGAGGTCGATGAGGTCCATCACCCAAATACGGCCTAGGTGGGTTAACTTTTGTTTTGAGGCGGCCCCACGAAATGGTAACTAGATCTTACTCTTGTTAGTACAGAGCACTTAACCTGTAGGATAAACCTCTCTCACCTTTCTTATGTTTTAAATGACCATGAAGGGGTAAAAAAAAACAAATCCAAAGCATTTATTTTTCTGTGTAAATTATAGAAAATTCTAAGAAAAACAATTAATGTTGGTTTATTCCAAATTTCAAAATGTTTTACAGAATGTAAAATATAACCTATTTTCGCAAATTTCTGACTCATATTCTTTTTACAGCCCACTCTCGACATGGTGAAAGTTTTTTTAATTACTGGTACATTACGTTTGATCCATAAATTTGTGAAATTATTTTAATAGTTTAGGTTAGTATCTGGTGTAGCCGCTATCAATAAGAATGGCTTTAGATTAGTGTCGTGTAAATGTTTAGCAACAAAGAGGATATTTTTATTATCCAAATAGGACTTCATGTGTACCACTACTGATCAAAACTTATACATTAAATATTGCCCTTTGATTAAATAAGTAATTTATAAATATATGTAATAATAGAATCATAGAGGAAATGTCAAATACCACATCCAAACTCCTGGTGGAACAGATATTTTTAGGAGTTCTAATGGTCCCGTTTTTTTAGTAGAATGGAGGAAGAGTTTAGGCAAATAAGGCAGCTTCCACGTTTCTGGATTTTATAGCTTTAGAGAACTTTTATAGCTCTTTTTTTTTTTTTTTGTTCTAAAATGAGGGTCTCGCTTCCGGTCCCAATGCTTCAAGGTAATCGAAAACCCAAGCTTTTAAAGAAAACACTTATATTTTCTCTTGTGAACATGTTTTAAATGTAATAAACGGTTTTATATTACAGCAGAATTGAGCCAAACGAAAAGATTTTCTGTCCCTGTAAATATAATCGGATACAACACAATCACTATCCTACATATTAATACAAGAAATTCCTAATAGTCATTTTCTCTGCAAGGTTAATATCGAAATCGTAAGATTTAAAATTTTGAAATAAGGAAAGACCCGTTTACACGAGAAGAATTTTATAGCTAGGAAAAAAAAGTGTTTACCAAAGACATTTTACCAAATGGGAAAAAATCGGTAGGTTGCAGACTCAACGAGTAGGCCGTATAGTATTATTCTGTCTATAGAAATTATTAGCGTACGAATGGGTGCACTTTTTTCTCGTCGGTTACAAGGCATTGCGTGTCAAAATGGTCTTATATTAAAATTTAAAATCCTTCGATTTCGAGATGCATTTTGCATAAATACAGGCTGAATCTTTTTGTATTCTAGTACAAAGCATGTGTAGTGACTTCCCCACTTATAATATAGGGGGTAAGGTAGGCTTGTGGAGGTAAAAGGAAAATTTTCCCACACAGTGAAAAGGCTATGCAGTCCTTTCACTAATAATCAAGTTACAACGGTCAATTAGGCCGAATCCTTCAACTAAGTCCACAAGTTTCAATAGCCACACTGCCTCTAACAGTGAGGATGGAGTAGATCCGCGAGAATCCTCCTGATCATAAATCACAAAATAATCGTTAAATCGACACACATAATTTAACCAATTATGACATATTCCTCATCCTCAAAGCGATAAATCAATATCTTTCATTGATATTGACCAACAGATGATGGACACACCTAATGAAAGCCCACGCCTCGGCGCACAGAATTGATTGCCACTGATATAAAACAAACATGTCACTAGTCGGTGTCCAAACTGGACAACACTCTGGAACCGGACCGGCGCCGCTCCAGTGACAGAAAGACTGACGGATACTGACAGAAGAAAGCCGCCGACAGGAAATACGATCACTTTCACGAGATCCGAGCTGTCTACTTCTGTATAAATTATTTAACGAACATCGCTGTCTCCCTAATCCTACGGGTGAGGCCTGACGTGGCGAGAATACTGAGCTGGCACTTGATTGACTGGGTTCGACGGATAGAGATAACCTTTATTAAACTATTTACAGTTGATTAGATATCATATTTTTTACATTTACAGCTATCTCAAAGATCATGAATCGAGCCTATCACAGAAGTTAATTCGGAATTAATCATGTTAAAATAAAAGTTTAAAGATTGGAGAAGTTTGTCGGGGGGTGCAGTCAGCAAAGAACAACATAAATAAACAAAACCATATTTATTTATTTTATGCAGACGTTTCGACCTGAGTTTCAGGTCTTCATCAGGGCTATAGAACAAAAGAGATAACAACAACATTTAGAGAAACATACAATTGAAAAGGAATAGTATACAAACAAATTTAGAATTATACAAAATATTGAATTAAATCATAAATGATAAAAAATGGATAACTGATAACTGAATAGTACAAAATTTTAATAATCGTGGAATGGTAACTTAAAAACTTGATAAACTTCTCCAATCATTAATCTACGGTCAACTATCTACACCTCATTATAAAAGTTTAAAGTATACTAAACAGCATAACCAATAACATAAAATATATTTATTTTGTTGACTGATAGCTGCTTTAATAATGCCTCAACTCTGAGAGATGGGCTCATTCGACATATTTTTATGCCACCATTTGGGGGGAAAAAACTATAATTCCCGGAATGAAGAAACCACGTAAAGTATGTTCAAAACAATCCATGAAAACATTTCTTTTTTACCAACTTAATAATGCCTCAACATAGGGCTTATTTGCCACCTTTTCATATGCTGTTTGGCAAAAAGATTTTTCATAAGAAACTGCGTTTTATTCTTGAGTAGATAGTAATTAGAACAACAATACGCCATAAAGGATATGTCCTTAATACCAATATTAAAACCATAATTATAACTTCTAGATATTGGAAAAAAAAAAAAATCTATACCGCTACAACCCACGATGTCGTAATATGTAAGGAAGTACTGTTACTAAACCAACGGTTGTGCAAGGAGGTGATTTGGTCAGAATAACGCTCAACTGCTAGATTTTTACCTAATTAAGGATACCCAATTTAAGAGGCTGGGTGGACCCTGGAGGGCTCCCAAACCCACAGGGCTGACTCACGGCTATAGTGAACCAGAAAATAATTACCTGCCACAGCAGAATTCGAACACGGGCCTTTGAAGTGAGTAGTGCCTAAACACTCACAATTTTTAGGTACAAAAAAATCTTTTCTAATTCCAAAAATATTTCAAAAGCATATATTCCGGGTAAATACAATTTAATAACATTATTAAGGAACAACTCGGTGTTTCGCTCCAAACTTTCTGTTCTGAACAGATTTTTTTTATTTTGTAAAATGTAGATCTAGGTAATTTATAAGGTTTCTTCCAAAATTTATATTAAAGATCTTTCTCTCATATACCACATTTATCCCGAAGATTTTCAAATATATTTGTCTTTACCGAACCTTGTAAAAGCCAACAAAAAAAAACAAACTCAAAAAGGACATTGCATTAGTTACGGGGCAGTAATTAATTAAAGACGAAAAGTTGAATGTAAAGTGGAAGAAGACGAAGAAAATTGTCATAGATTTTAATCACCTTGAAATTATCCTCTTATTTCAACCATGTCCCCATAACATTTAATTTAAATAAACCTTCGACCATTTACCAGACAAACCATGTCTCTGATAGTTACCATTCCCCACTACATGTGAAGGTATCTAAGGGTAACTTAGAGACAAAATTTAGATGTTTTTGACTAAGTTGATATTACAGTATATCTTCAGAATCCTTAGACATCTCTATATTCAAATAGTTTTCAGCAGTTGAAGTTTAAAAAGGACCAGATCCAGAGAATGATAATAACAATTATTTTGGACTCACTCAGAATTCTAATTCATCATTTGTATAACATCTTCGCTAAATATTGACGATTCTATAAGTAAAAAAAAAAGTATATATTTTACTTTTGATATCTACTTAACTCCTATCCGTTTTGATATTTTCTAGTGGACTGATCATTATGCTTTGTATAAATAACCCAACAGAGTTGAGTAGCCAATAACAATTTATCCATCTTCTTCCTTTTTTTCTTTTTAACGATACAGTATGAAAACGAATCTCATATTATTTTACTGCAATTTCGTGATTTATTGATTTATAATTATGTTAAATAGGAGAAAAAAAAACAATTTAAATTGACAAGAAAATATTGTCATATTAGTCCAAGTCTGCTGACTTCCAATTTTTGTTATCAATAACATGAATACCAATTGTTTGTTTGTTTTAACGAACCATATCTACGTTATCAAGCATCAATGGAAATACAATTAATCAATTTATCTGAATTTAAAATAATCATTAGCTACTAAATAAAATTAATTCATTATTCTGAAATATTTCTATTGTATAATTACCGGAATTCTAAACATTGTTGAGCACGTTCCCTTGACATTTCGAAAAACGGATAATGACAGAAAGAGCAATCGTTTTTGACATTTATCTAGCACCCACGACCCTCAATGACTGTATTCAGACTGGACTGCTATATCTTTATCTTTCGGCACGGGTAAAGAATCGATAGCTCAATCCTGATCGATTATAGTACCGATGTTCGATATGCTATTTCACCACACCCTAAGTGAGAAGAGGCGGGACATCTACTGCAAGTTTAGTTTGTATTATTAAAATGAGACAATTCCAAGACTACATCCCACCACGTACAGTCAACGTCCGACAACAAAAATAAAAACAAATGTTTTTTCTTGTATACATTCTATTAAATTTTAATTCTAAACATTAATTGATTTGTTATTCAATAAACTAGAACGATATTTCGGATTATAAACGCAATCCATTTTCTTAATTGCTACAAAAAAAATCCATAAAATTAACGATTCGAAAGCAAGGTGAGCACTCATATGACCACTTATAATTTACAGTACTTTTTAACATAAACCATTTTCTGCAAGAAGTCAATAACTGTCCTATTTTTTTTCGTACCCTTCATTAAAAAAGAAGCTTCGTACTAATACTATATATTTGATGCGCGGTCATAAGGGCATAAGTCGAAAATATGAATTTTTCAGGAGAGCAAAAACAAAGTTCAAAACATTATGTAAAATCTAATTATTGATATTTTTGTAATTGTTATTTTTTTAAAACAATATAGTAGTAAGTCTATCTGAAGCATAAATACCTTACCAACCGATAGCATTAATTTGGTGCTATAATACGATCTGCAAATGCTCAAAAAGTGATTAAGCCATTATGACCGCACATCATGAACTGTATTATATATAACACATGAAATGTATTATATATACTTCACTGAGTCTTCTCTAGTTTTGAGAAATGTAATCAATAAATTTTTTTTATGTATGGTATATGATAAAACTTAAAACATAAAACGATAGTTATCGTAATTTCCGCCTTATTTAGTGAAATATAGTCATAAATATTCACTCTTAGGGAAAAATTATGCGAATTAAATTTAATTACCCTTTACTTCGAGATAAGAATTTTTAGAATCAATAGTCACCGATAAACCAAAATATAAAAAAATTGGAATTTGAGAAAAAAAAACAACTCAAGCTGATTTTAAAAATGATAAAAAGTATAAATATGAAATGCCAACCGGATGCATACATTACGATTATTAAATTCCGTATTTCATAGTTTTTATCCCAGTATAATAAAAAAAAAATAGTAATTACCACATAGACATACACAGTTTTAAAAGTTTTGAGCACCAAGATTCCTTTGTACATCCAGTCTTCATTTTACATTATAACACTTTATTATAATTTAATCTAATTTCAATGGTTATAATTACATGAACAATTTTTTTTTTTTTTTCACTCAGTCTTCCTCTATAATTCTACTTCAATATTTTTGGCTATTTGCTAATTGAATTTACTGTTTTTTAGAAATTTAGATTGTTCTCGACCATCACATGTGAAATGTATCTCACATATAAATAGAATTAGAAACCTAAGAAAAAATCAAGAAGATTGGATCATGAAAAAATCCTTCTAAAATATATCCAAAAAACGGAAAGAAATAGAATATTATATCAAACAAATATAATTTATACCCAAAATTATAATCAGAAAACGGGATTTTATTGTTTTCGACCAAAAATTATCCTTTAATTTAAAAATATAATTACCATACGACAGATTATAAAAAATATACATTTCAACAGATTAAATACAACTTGACTACCTATTTTACAATTTAGAACCATGAAGTTAAACAACTAATAAAATAAAATAAATATCTATAAAAACTAATACACAACTATTCATATATATTCTGATAATCATAAAAATAATATAGCTATTCCATAATAAAAATATATACTCACAGATGATTTGATATTATAAATATTTTCATATTTTCTATTAAATAAAACCAATAGTTACCTGAGAAAAAAAAACAAATCAGAATAATAAACAATGGATTAGGAACTACTAGGAATAATAATAATAATATATATATAATATTATTTGTACACATTATAAATTTTAAACCATTCGCTTACTGTATACTGGACAGAAAACATAGTAAATTTTAACAACTTAATTAAGTTTTTAATTTTTAATTTTCGTGTGTGTTAAAAACAGTTTTAAATATATTTTACACTTACGAAAATAAAAAGAAATGAGAAATAAATTAGGTGTTACAGCCTCCATTTTAGGATTTATTCTTATTTTTTAATCCGATATCAGAATATGCTTGAGCATGAAATTTTCAGTAATTTGATACCACCCATAATTTTAATGATTTTTAAAACCAATTTCAAGAGGCCAACCAAAAAAGACTTTTAACTCATTTTGATTTTTCTATACTTCTAGTATGTCTATAAAATACTTGTAAACTGATACAAACCAAATCCCGTCTTTGAGGGAATTTCACCTAATACCTATTTTTTTGTATATGTCTCCTTGAGTATAACTATTATTGTTTATTTCCCATTATTCGCCATAACTATGACAGCAATAAAATATCGAAACAATGGCTCAGTATAATTTTTTTATTATTAACAGCCTTACAATCCTCAAAATTGCATACCATTAACAGACAAGAAAAACGTTATTTGTATACTTTGTATTTGGGTCATATATCTGCATCTCAGATCAAGATGATTGAATTGTCAACAAAGCTATAAAAAAAAAAAAAAAAATATTGAGCTAATATTGGCAAAGATAAAACAATGTATTGGGACTTCGGGATAAGCACAGTCTATACCTGTGTAGCAGATATGTTACTACAAATGTATAGTAGTTTCAGGTGACAAAACAATTAATTTAAGCGATCTACAAAAGGTGCATCATAAAGATTTATAATCATTTAAATCATGAAAGAATATTATTATTCCAAGTTACTCTTAAATAATTCTTCTACTCCAGTCTAATAAGGCATTCAAAGAGAATACTAACAAGCACCCCTGTCACAACCCATGAAGTTACCATAAATATTTCCGATGGATTTATTACGACGCGGTGGCAATGTAAACTACTATAGAAGACTCCGCCCTCTCCAGAAAAAAGAAATTTAACATAACTGGTTTCGGATTCGGAAGCATTATTAGTAGAAATTATAATAGACGAGGATTTATAGAGAGGACTATAAATCTTGTGGAGGTAGTTCGAGTGATGGAGGATAGTAAAAAGTAGGGACGCCTTCCATCCTGAAGGACCACGAATACCATAGGCTAAGGAATAGGTTAAGGTCCTCCTTAATACCAAAAGGTCCTTGTTAAAGCATCCCTACTTCGGCTATGTCCGGTACCGCCCATTTTTAATGGTTTACCAATGCAGACAGAATGTTTGCCTTGAATGGCCTGCAACCCTGAAAGTAGGAATCTGGCCTAACCCAAGATACCCACCCTGTGATATCATTGAAGAGAAGAAGTCATAATAATTATTTCAAGTTACTTTAAGAATAATGAAAAAAACATTTTTTTTTAATTTTAATTTTCCGGAAAGCCATTTAGAGGCATTAGAAACAGTCCAAGTGCTTCTATATAATCAAGATAACGTGAAAAAATTGTAGCATATCTTTTAAGAGAATGTTAACACTTAAAAAAAAATAAGGACAAATTGATAAATTACTAAAATTCAAAGTAGTATTATTTGTTCTACTTATATTTCAAATGTAAACAAATGGTCTTATTCATAAACTTTTTTAGTATTTTTTATTTTACTCTTGACATGAACATATGTAATCGTTCTCTTCGATTATGACAGCCTTAAATAGCACCAAATATTAATTCTTAGGCCCTTATAATTAATTTTAGAAAGCGGTTTCTTCTTAATTACAAAAAAACTGGCCATCTTTTTGAAAAAATAAATACAAAACATAGATATATGAATAGTGTAAACCAAAGCTAAAGCATAAATGTCATTTTTTTTTTATTTCTTCGGATGTGTGAAAAATTAATGAAATGAAAAAATCTATAGCATTGGTTAATTTTTACACAATAAACAAATATCATCTATAGTACAGCCGCCCGATGCAAGAAAAACATCCAACATGGAAACAAATTTCTGGCAGTTCTAAAACTCTTACTAAGGTAAGTAATTTACCACTTGTTCTGGCTGTATATTGATTTTAAAAAAACAACTACTGGAATAAGGAACAACCAGAGCAGGTTTTTTACGACCAATTAATCATTTTATTACTTTTTGGAACTCATTCAACGTGTAATTTAACTTTTTCAATAAGATCCACCATTTAAAAGTTATAGGCGAAGAACGTAATAAAATTTCTAATTCATGACTTGTTTAAACTGTTTTAGGATAACTAGAAATGCGTTTCCATCTAAAGTCTGAATTTATACATAGTATTATACCTCAGTTTTGGTAAAATTTGAAAATAAATTTCGTTTATTGGTTTACAACGGCTTACGATTCACTACTACTTAACCAAATTAATATGTTATACCACTCATTCGCCGCAGAATTGTATGCTATTTAAATTCTTATACTATAGCTGTTTCGCTAGAATCCACCATTTAACATTTATAGACGAAAAACAAAAAAATTATCTAATTCGTTACTTAATTGAATTAATTATCTAATTATTAAGAGTTTTAGAACCACCGGGGACGCTTATCAGTGTTAAAAGTGATAGAAACTAATTTTTTTAACTATTTGCAGATTTATGTTCAATGAGATGCAACTTGCATCGGGCGACTGTACTACTAAAGAAGCAGTCCTCGAAGAATAGATGTGTCAAGAAAAATTCGTCTGCGAAAGTGAAGGCGAAAGTAGTGGATTGATTCTGAGGATAATTTTTTTTTAATTCCAAACTGGATATAAAGCAAAATATAAAACTCAAAATTTTATTTTATCAACTTAAGAGTTGCATTAAATGCAATCATAATATGGCCTAAAAATCCCGAAGGTTCGATTCCGATACACTAAAAATCTTCGCCCAGATATCCCCCTCAACTTAACTTCACTAAAATCCAAATCTTCAAGGACAAACCAAACACGAACTTCCCATTTCTGTTTTGGTCAAATTCTGAGACGTTCAACTGCTGATTTAATTCTGAAAATTAAAAAATAAGATGAAAATAAAATTAAAGAGAGCTCCAATCAATAAGAAGTTTTATCCGCACTTAAAAAGATACTCTATTTGTAAACCATCATATAAATCTAAGTGAATCTGTTGGTCAGTAACTATTTGTGAATGGAAGAGTTCTAGAACTCGAGTCAAAGGACCAAGGAGAGTATCGGGGACGTGACTAACACGGCATATAGACCAAAAAATAACGAAATTCGGAGGCCACCAACCGTTTAGCGTCTATTGCAAAAGCTATCAAACCCTATTTTTGTAACTCTCTAAACTAAAATAAATATATATAATATGCTAAGGTGATAAGAACAATATCCGAAAAAGTATCCGTTGAATAAAATAATTATTTAAAGTTTGACAATGAATGACTCAATACAAAGATAATAAGAGAAAAAAATAATGGCCACGGTCAACTACATCGTAGATGGGATGATTATTTAGTTCTGATATAGTTCTAACTTTCGATGGGGTTCAGTGAAAGGTTGTGTTCAGAAAGATTGTTCATCTTTTATCCATTGAATAAACCACTAATTTCGTTAAGACTTCATAATTTAAACATTCATCATTAAAAAGTATACGTTTACATTAATTTAATTTGTTTATTTATTTAAAGCAATATATAACCAATGTGGTCCGATCAGATAGCAACGCGTATCAGACGGACCCAAAATAAATCTATTTCTGATTTATTTATTGACATTTACAACTGTATATAAAATACAACAAGCAAATTTGAAGTAAGATCATATTGACAAGATACAGCATGTAGAGAAACTACCCAGTAGTAGAACTCTAAAAAATATGTCTAAAATGAAATATTTGTTATAACGCTTTCACAGCGTTGTTGTAGTTGCAATTTATTTACAAGCTAAAACTATGTAATCTTGAAATTATTCTTAGATACAAATCAAATCAATTAATTTGTACAATACAGCTATAATAAAAATAATACTAACAACCAAAACAAAAACTAAAATATAAATAATTTGCAATAAACAGATAGGAAATATAGTAATGAAATACAACAAATGAACAGATGAATGAAATACAACAAATGAACAGATGAATGAAATACAACAAATGAACAGATGAATGAAATACCACAAATGAACAGATGAATGAAATACAACAAATGAACAGATGAATGAAATATAACAAATGAACAGATGAATGAAATATAACCTATAAGGTAGTAATGATATTAATTTACAGCTGAAAAAAAATCCTCAAAGCTCGTAAGAAGTACAGAATGGTCTTAAAAATAAAAATGCAATAAAACTCTTAATTTGCAACCATATTATCAGGAAAATATTTTATTACAACTTCATACATCACCATTCCGTCTAACAATAACTGTGTTATAATTTTTTTCGTTTTTAATATATAAACGATAGAAACATGATTAGAGTGCTATTTTTCTACACGACATCCCCGATTAAGCCCTGCTAAATGAGACGAAACTTCGGGCAAATCAATAGCTGAAAACTATTTTTGTTCTCTTTTTAACTGCATTCCCGACCAATTCCATGTGTATGTAT
>NW_027111631.1:899570-919553 GCF_000696795.3 Halyomorpha halys
ATATATTTTTAGAACAAATACAACTACAAGTACATACTGTAATTTCTGAATAAAAACATTTAACACTTAAAACATTGTTTAGTAAAAACATAGATATAGTACAAACATATAGATCTCTCTTCTTAATTATATTTAGAAACCCCACAGTAATCGCTTTCCTTTCATGAAATTTATAAATAAACTTGAAGCTGGAATTGGAAGTTGATAGTAGCGAATATACTCAGCATGTTGAAACTGCATAAATCCTATAAATAACATCAAATTTCCATAATGCAACTTAGAGTATGGAACGTCGGAGGAGTGTGGCTATTTGCTTTTTATATCCAGCATTAAGCAACACATAATCTCCAATAAAAAAAACAAAACTAAATGAGCACTACAATAAAAAATAAATAATGGGAATGGGAATAGAAACCATAAATGAAAGAAAACTGTAAAACCGGTCGCTGAAGGCCAGCAAGGCGGGAAGAATTTCCTCCAATAAGTCAGGAATCCCGAATGGTAATTAGCATCAATCTAACAGGTTGTCGACTTCAATTAACGTTTTCTTGCCATTAAACAATACCTAAAATATCCTCAATTAAAAATTAATATGGACATTAAAATCGAATATGTATTTCCGTAAAAGGTTAAGTTATAAACTTTTTTCTTTTATTATTTTCAATCGTATTCATTTCAATTAATATAGAAAGTATAGATAAGTTATTTCTATTCTACTGTTACTTGACTTAAGTTGCTACTGAAGTGGCTGAAAATACCTAATTCTAAGCGACATAAAAATATTGCATTAGTAATATCACAACAGTGAGGTAATATATAATAATGCTTAAAATACCACATACTTGTATGCCATCTAGACGAAAACGTGACACGAATAAATGTAATTTATTATAATAAAATGTTAAAAAGTATTGGCTTAAAAGCTCAGTATAACCTTTAAAAAAAATTATAATCAAAGCTATGAAAACTTTATGGAAAGAAAAAACTAATGATTACTTTTTGGCTCGACTTTTTAAATAATTTTTATCTACCAATAAATATCATTGGGGTCATTTTATTTTTTTTTAAATTTTAAAGTGTATAAAACATGATCGCACAATCAGGAGTGTTAGTAAATTTGATAAATTAATTTTCTAACCTCAGAGTTTGTCAAGGAAAACATTCTAAAACGTAGCGACTTAAGTAGTTAACAATTCCCCATAATTAACTACTCGTTAGAAGTGATATTTATGTTTATAATACATAAATGTAACTGTTTTTTATATCGAATGTACTGAAAATTGTCAATTAATTATACAAATAAAGAAAATAGTTGACAACAACATTCTGTTGGTATATCAAATTCTGTCCATAGAATCTGATGATTTATGGTTCTGTAACTTTTTTAGTAGCAATTTTGGAATTTCAGTTCCTATATGCAATCAAAAAGGTTAAGAGAGGGTTACATAAACCTTAATTCGTTATATATCTAACTATTATTTCTAGCTTGATATTTGTAGTGAAATTAGTTATTATTAATTAAAACACCGTGATATTCGATTTTAAAATATATGAATCCTCATTTCTTCTTTAAAACTCCATCAAATTGTAGAATCTTAATTTATTAAGATTAATATAAAACGGGTTTTCATCTTTACAAATAGGTATTGTTCTAATTTAGATAATAATCCACCTCAGAGGTTGGAACGACAGTGACCAAATGAACTATTGTGAGGTATACTAGACAATTGAAGATCTTGCAATGCCCCAATGCTCCACTTATGTAGAGCGTTTTAAACTTTAGTGTACTTCTTCAGCCGTATTATACATAATATATTATAATAATATAATATATTATACATAATAGTATAAAGGGGATTAGTGTCTTATTATTTTATTGTTATGTTATTCCGAAATTTTACTTACTTATTTTATTCTCTTTTCACTACATACATATTTATATTATTTTTCTTTTTATATTCTTTCTGTTTGTATACATATGGATATATTATTTTTTTTATATTAGTTTAAGTTGTATTCATAAAAAAAAATAATAAAAAACTCTCAGGGATTCCACGCAATATTGAAAATATTAAAATCCAGAAAATCAATTGGACGTTTTAAATTTTGGTACAGGTATTATTATTCATAATTAAAAAAGAAATTTCAAATTACAATACTAAAGTTCGGAGTAATTAAGAATGCCGGGATTTGTAAATGTCAAATTCAATGTAACTCTAAGCATTTACCAAAATTTAATATTTTAAATATTCCAATCTGCAAGCACCCTGCTAATTTTTTTTGTATCGTAAAATTTGAGTTTAAATAATTTGAAAATTGAGTTTCCAGCCTTCACTGTAGGAATCAAAAATCATTATATAGCTTCCAATTAACTATTATTTATAAAATAGATTATTGCAGGATGAGGGTGTTTTTAAAAATTGTTTTTGCACGATTTTGCGTAATTTTGTTTTCATGCTGCAAGAAAATCAAGTAAATTTTTGTCGAATTTTTTAGGTCCTCGAAATTCTTAGTTTTTGGATCTTTAAATTTCACTGCTCATCTACACGTACCGTAGAGATGTCTCTGAACATATTGACATAATATAATTTAATTGGAAATGTCACAAACATATTAGTAATACACACAGACAAGTATTATTCAGAACAGAAGAATAATATCCTGTTGAAGATAGTCACTGCTGGAGGATCTATTTATAGTAACACAGTGATATATCGCTGTTGCCACGACGGAAACTGAGTCACAACGACAAGACATTGTCTAAGCTAGATGAGTATGCGTGGAAACATCACGATTTTTCTAGGCCCACGCAACACGGGCGCCTTGTAACATGCGTTCTGAGCAAGGATACTCTCGACATAAATATATGGAAAGCCGAATTCTTAAATATTTATAAAAGAGAATGTGGGCATTTAAAATTCGTTCCTGTTTAAAGACTTTATTCCAAGGTGAATCACGTATAAGCTCATTGTAGGCATGAGCAAAAGAATCCGGAATACATTAGCTATTTCGACACTCCAAGTAGATTAGTAAGCAAATAACACAAACAATCAGAACAGTTTCATGGTGAATGCCATTAATTCCGTTCAATGTCAGGACTACTAAGAAGGGGAGACTACGCACATGGGATCACCGATTTCAATGAAACTTGTTTTGGTAATACTAGAAAAAATATTATTAGAAATGAGACCGAGGGTTCTTGCCAATGCGCCCAAAGATCCGAGAAAAAAAATGCTTTACATATTTCTAGAAATTTTTGATGTTACTATACCGACTTTGCTCTACATGTATTTAATTGTTATTATAAAACAATCGATTTTTTTTCGTAACCTCCTTTATTATTAAATTCATACAATACATACATACATTATGGAAATGATAAATGTATACCAGTGATAAATGTATACTAGCACCGATCGATGTTTTTTTGTAACCTCCTTTATTATTAAATACATACATACACATACATAATAAAAATGAAAAATGTATACTGGTATAATATTGCCTTGTAGCATTGTAAAGTTAGTTCCAGGCTCCAATTAGGTAGTTCATAATGTAACTAAAGCCAGTGGATTTTTTTTTTAACCTCCTTTATTATTGAATTCATACAATACATAATAGAAATAATAAATATATACTGGTATATTATTGCCCTGGTTTGCCTTGTGGTATTGTACTTTCATGGTACAATGGTTCATGGATTTCGTGGTAATTAATTTCGAATGTGTAGTTTTAGTTAATACGTCAATTTAGCTCTCACAGCGCCCAAATAATTAAAAGTGTTAAAATAAATATTTGTTTAATATTGTTAAAAATATTAATCGATATTTTGGCACTGACGGATGTTGCCACGAGATCGGACCACATTTAGTAAACTTTACTGAATACATCAATAATAAAGATCATAATTCCAGGAAAAGAAAAATGCAACTTTAAAAACTTGTTTTATTGAATTTAGAGTTTTTTCTGTTTACTACAAAATTTAAAAGTAAAAAATATGAGTTTTGCAACTAAACATATATTTCTTATGCACATCAGCGAAAATAAAGCATTATGTGGAGGTAATAATTTTAGAAAACTACAAACAATTTCCATTTATTTTCATTCTTCATATAAAAATTCAAACTATGCATTTTTACTCTTCGAAAAGATATCGAATTTTTCACAATCTACTGTTTTGGGTGTTAATTCTTTTAGGAACGAAACGCGTACATGAAAATACCAACCGTTCCGAGAAGGGTTTGGTGCCCGATATGATCAGAACATTTTCCTCGCTCCATTTGTATTGAAGAAGCGTCCAATTGTTTTCTATTCATAAGAGACGTTAATCGTTTGATGCTCTGCTGGTTTCGGCCTTGGTTGTTTGTAACACTATACTAAGGGACGTGACGGCCGTGCGGGTTGGAACGTAGGTCCCTGGACCACCGGTTCGGAGCGTTGTGGGTTCCATTCTCACTTCAGGCAGTAAATATCTATTTCTCAGCAGACCCAAGAAATGAATCTTGAATCTCTAAACTTTAGTACGCGGTGGCAACTTCAAGATAGTGAGTAACCCACGGGTTACTGCCAAGGGGTTGGCAAAAAGGGTCACTTGCCGGTTCTCCCACCAGATTCCAAGACTTTGTAAAGTAAAATTACTTTCAGATAATTCAGGCACCAGCAGGGTTCAGGAATAATATAATGTAATTAGTTAATAGAAAGAAATTCTACATCCCATTTTATTTTTCCTATAGTAAAATTACGATGGTTTTATATATTAATAATGTAACAATATTCATAATACAGCATAATGCCTTTAAATTATAGAATGTTTGAATCTAAGCACTAATAAATAAATATCTGTAAAAGAAAACATACATTTATAAAACACAAAGAAAATATGAAAGAAATGGAAAAAAAACAACTAGTCAACGATACTACGTCACTACAAGCAGTTTTCCTTCATTTTTACTTGTAAAATATTTGTAAATATCACAATTTCTCTTACGGGAAATACGTTGATCCTCCCAAAAGATACTTTTTGTTTAAAGGTATTTACTTGCAAAGCAAATACGATCATAACAAAGGCAAATTATCTATATTATCGATTATCGGCCTATAGTGTTTGTTTCATTAAGAAATATTTTTTAAAAATAATAATGATAAGTTAGAATTTCAACAGTAGTTTTATTGTATTTTTCATTCGTTTATCACGTTGTAAAGGAAGTTCACAACACTCTTGTCTTAATCAGTGATTTTATTTACAAAATTTGTATTATAGGGTGTGAATAGCTCAGGGGTATAGCAATGGACTACTAACTCCAAGGATCTCGGCTCGAATCCGTCTGTGGTAGATAATTATTGTCTGTTAAATATAGCCGTTGAGTCAGACGTGAGACCTCTGGGATCCACTCACCCTTATAAAGTGGATACCCTTAATTGGGTAAAAATCTGGTAGGCGAGCGTGATTCTGACCAAATCACACCCGTGCACAACCGTTGGTCTAGTAACAGTACTTCCTTAAAAATTACTCCACCATTGATACCATTGATGGGTAGTGGGTGGCGGTACAAATTTTATATCAACTATACATCATAACTATAACTATATATCAACTTAAATAAATTAAACGGAATATTATAATAGAAGAAACTTTAAACAATTATTCAGAAAAAACACAATAAAATAAATAGTAAATGGATAGATTCTATCAAAAAAAAAAAATATTCGGCCTATTACCCCCGGTCATAATCTGCGTTTATGTAGTGTAGTAATAGTTGATGTTTTATGAAAGGTTGACATACACCAATCACGATTGAATTACACTGCGCAATTTAGTGTAAGTTAAATATATTACCAATACCTATTACTTAGATACCTATATATCATGGGATACAAAATAGATATTTTCATTGAAATTCCTATGCGTTTTTTCCGAGAAATTAACCTTGCTCTGAAGTTAATTATGGCTTCAAGGTTTTTACTTAATAGATAATAAAGTAAGCAGCTAATTATTTATTCTGAAAAAATATCAAAATATATATTTATAAATTATCTGCCAAAAGGCAAACAATTATTTATTCCATGATTCAGCCCCGGTAGATATTCTTTTTTTCCTCCTACCTCGCCATTTCTGGTAAACGGTGTGCGGAAACAGTGGGGTACGCTACGCTTTCAGTATTTAACACTTTTTAATGTATGTTTTATTTACATTTGTTTTTTGTTATTTAGGAAGAACCATTCTGTTCGGGAGCACACCATGCCTATAAAATGTGGGTACCCATATTTGGTGAAAAAGATGGCTGTTGGGCGTTTTTAAATCTTGAACAAATTACCTCCTTGCACAGCTGATGTTCAAGAAAGAGTACTTCTTACAAATTATTGAACCTTTGACCCACTATGGGTTGTAATGGTACAGGTTTTTAAAAAATGTTTTTATTTATTTTTTACCTAGCTATGAATTATAATATAATTTAATTAATAAACTTATTTAGAATGTAAGTATGTTTTGTTTTCAATAATTGATATAAACAAAATTTTAATATTCAAGTTTTTTTTAAAGAAATTTGTCGTGATAAAGTTTTATAGACCATAAAACTAAAAAAAAAAAAAAAAATAAACATAAAATGGAAATTGAATTAAAAAAAGAAAAAAGTTAAAACGATGAAATATTTATCAAAAGCTATTAATTCCTAATTCATATTGGAGAAACCCCTAAAAGGAATAAAACTTCGCTGAGATATCCAGTTGGGATCGTAAATATAACGCTTCACATGGTTTAGGACATAAAAATTCAAAAATCAAGATCACAACCTTCGAATATTTAATTGACATTTCCTCCTTATGGGTTTGAAACCAGCTATCTCTATTAGTTCATATCTATATAGGGATTTAGCCAAAATGTCAATGAAAAAAACGCCAGAATTTTCAATGAAATCATCATCAAATGAATTTCTAGCGTCAGTAAAACTAAATAAAGCAATCGCCCATAAATTCAGGATTAAAGCGAAAAATATGTATTATTTTTTATTTGCAACTAAGTATTTCTTTAGATTATTTTAAATATTTCTTAACAATACTGTTGCAACAGTCATTCAACTGATACGTTTTTAAAGATAACTCAACTTCTCAATTACGTAAATAACAATTGAAAGTATGTAGCAACGTCTTTAGAGAGTTCTGAGTTGTGCTATTGAGCCCATAAAAATAATCCTTTGTTTTGTTTCAGAAATTTGCAGTTCCTATAAATGAACCAACATTAGTCAAAAAGTCAAAGTGGAGAAACAAAAAAAAAAAAAACAAATGTAAAAATGGAGCTTTGTTTACGTAAAAAAACGGGTTATTTACTGTAAGAAAATGGTCCAATTTTTACCGGTACAATAATGTCATAAAAAAGTATATATTGAAGCATTCAAATTGCATGCCTCCTACAGTCAATTTTATTTTATTTAAAGCTCCATATATAAGTTTAAAACGAAAAACAACAATTAAAAACGTGATAGCAAATTATTTAAAGTAGAGCTAATTCTCTAAAATATGAGCTCTTTACTTTCAATAGTTCCTTAGATATAAAAATTCATGAAACAAAAGTTTTGTCCAAACAACTATAGAAAGAAACATTCTGTGAATTGATTTTGGCATATGTCATAAAAATTACTACTCCAACGAAAATAATGATAATGGATAATTTAACTGGAAACGGAAATCTGTACGTCTAATATATATGAGGAGAAGATGGCTGGAGGTGCCGGCAGAAAATAACACAAATAAGATTTTTAAAAACCTATTTAATAGTGGCTTTCATCAGGGCTAAGAACAAATAACAAGATACAAACCAAGGAATAAAAGAAAAAATATATACAGAATGTTTAAAGTAAATGATTATGCAGAATGTAAAACAATAAAAATAAAGTAATAAAAGAAGTGGAACTTTATATACATATATACATCAAGTAAATTTGCTGTAAGTGACATAACATGATACAAACATGTGGAGAATTTCTTTTCAGACGCCTAGGAAGATTATTAGGTAATGAAAGAGAAGCCAGGTAAGAAACGAGTTAGTTTAGGTGGCTGAAAAGTTTATCATGGAAGGATTGGTATTTGCTTCTGGCCAAATAGGTAACATATGAAACATTGAGGTCCTGAATGGATTTTACGAAGGATTTAGGATTGTAATGATTGCATTCGAGAGGAATTCGATGGTTTAGTGGAGCCCCATAGCTCAACTCCGTATGTCCAGATAGGCCTTATAATAGTCATGTAGATCAGTCTTTTGTAATGGATTGGCAGTTTAGGTGCTAGATATCTCTGAAGGATGGCAGGGTCATTTGGAGTGGGGTATCGTCTTCTTCTTCAATGTGTTCAAGGTGGATTGAATTAAGGATGTAAGGGTGCGACTCAAAGGTTTTAGAAAGGTGCTGACCAAATATTTGAGATTTTTCTTTATCCGATTTTGTCCATGTTTGTGATTCAGTAAGAAGTGGGTAATTGAAATTCTTGAAGTTGAGAAGCTTCTTAGTAGTCGCTCAAATTTTGCGTTTTGAATTTTTTAAGTTTCTTCGTCAATTAGAATATGTTTTATCTGTTTTATTCTGTGCCACTTCGCTCTTGCTGTGTTTTTTCCTTTAATAAGATGCAAATGTGCAGTGGTAAGTTAGTAAGTATGGTATTATTAATTTTACTGATAGTCGTGTTGTAGTATAAAAATAAATAAGAAAATAGTATAAAGAATCAAAATATAAAGTTAAGTTAGAAAAAATAAGTGATTAGAAAATATTTCAATATTATTATTAATATCTTTTTTTATTCATTGGTCGTTATCTTATTTTTTGTTTTTAGCTCTTGACTACGTTGGCACTATTAAATAAGTTTTTAAAACTTATTTATGTTATTTTCTGATCGCACCCTCAACCATCTTCTCATCATTTTCATCTGTATTGATAATAGTTCCTGAGATATGTTTTTTCCAAAATGAATTCACTAACTACTGATTTTTGTTATTAAATGTTGACTTTTGAAGAAAAGGTATCTCGAGAACTATTGAACTTCAATAGCTCTATTAGGACTCATTTGTTTGGCAAATTTATTCTACTTCAATGATACAGGTAATTTTAAGAACGTAGAGCTCTGAATAAAAACTGACTTAACGCATTAAAACATGAACCAATTTTTATTACTTCGCTATATATAGTTTTCATTAAAGTAATCAAAAATTGAAATGAAATAACTTGAATTATTTATTTTATTTTTTCACGGGCTTTTGGACTAATATGCAATGAAGAAACAACAGTTGTGAAATTGTGTTTTATAAGCTACTAGTTTAAAAAATCTTATGTGAAGATGACATGGTAAGCAGGAGAAGATTCTAATTAGATGTAAATAATTTCAGAGAGGAGTCGTTTGTCATGGTTAGGGACAGTGGCTAGAATGTAAATATTGTCGAAATCAATAGAGTGGTTTAAAGATAAGGAATGTTCGAATAATTTGGAAGCAGCAAAGATATGGAAGAGAGAATATTTGTGTTGCGTTATGCAGTCTTAAAGTAGGTTTTTAGTTTCGCCAATGTCAGATCAGTTACAAATAGGAGTAGAATAAGGGAAAGGGTATACAACATGAGAACGGTAATGTAGTTGAAGTTTTATTCTTGCTCATTATATCATATATAACGTAGAAGAACATCATTTAAAAAAACAATTTTATGCAGGCTATTCAATCTTTTTGTGATAAATTATAATAGAGAAAGTTGACTGTGATAAAAAGTTTTTATTTTTAATTTAATGTGAAGAACAGACAAATTAGTGTTATTTGTGAACTGAAATTAATGACCTGCATAAAGTTATTTATTTTTTTTTAATGATGTTCTAAAATTGTATTAGGATTGTCCTTGAGGATGGCTGAAACTTCGGAGTTATAAAGAAATAAAAATTGTTTTGAGACTAAAATAGGATCAAATTTATTAATTTAAACAATTAAATTTTATCTTCTACTAGTATCAATTTACAACTATCATCGTAATTTATTGTTATGTATATTTCCAAGGTAATTTATTATTATATTTTTAATATATATATACTTATTTGGTCTCTGAATTAGGGGTGTTATCTCGTTTTGTTTTTTTCAGCCCTGATGAAAGCCTGAAATTAAGATCGAAACATCGGCACCAATAATTAAGATTCGTTAATTATGTGTGTCTTCTTCTGATCGCACCCCCGACCATCTACTCCTCATATAGAAAAAAAGTAGACAGCAGAGCTCCTGATTCCATAACTCTTAACTCAGGAATATAACGCTAGTTTTTGTTAGGCTAGCATATGAAAAGTAATCAAAAGCAAACTTGTTACCCGTACCACCAAGTTCACCCTGTACAAAACGTTGGTATAAGGTTAGTCGTCACATACGGTGGAGAAACTTGGACCCAGATCAATAAAAACATTAACCTGCAAAACAGGTTTGAAAGGGTAATTCTGAGGAGAATCTTAGGGCCCGTATGCGAGAATGGTAAGTGGCGAAGAAGGAAAAATGGTGAACTTTGGGCTCTACAAGGAATGTAGCATCTCCTCGTGCATAAGGATATGGAGGCTTAAATGGCTTGGCCATGTAATGAGGATTAGCGAGGAAAGAGTGACTCATAAAATGTACAGTTGTTTCGGATGGTGTGCGGCAACGTGGTAGTCCGAAGAGCCAATGGAGGGATGCCACGAGGCGGGATCTTTTAAGTTTATGACTATCAGGGAAAACACGAAGAAAATAGTTTATCATGTAAAGCGTAGAGTAGGTTTAAGGTGCTTAGACGTAAGGTACGTACATACTACATAATTATAATATAAATAATTCGGTTACCATTAAGTTATAAATGGTAACCGAATTATTTTTAGATACTGGTAATTGATATTGATTAATTTTTTCTAAAGAATACAATTTTAAATCATTATCAAACAATGAGTCCCTAAAGAGCCTATTGAGTTTTTTAAATGTAGTGCTTAATTTTAAAGGGTTAGCAGTGCTCTAACTGGATATATCATTAAGGATGACTGGACACTGGGAAATCAATCGAATACACATTGGTTAGAGTATTAGAAATTCATCCGGTGCAACAAGATTGTTGTTGTTGAATAAATAATAACAAATATATTGCATCATCTTTTTGTATAAGGTACTGACCCAGCAATGAAGTTTTTTTTTTTAATACATTTCTAAGATTTAGCGAAGATATAGTAACATGTAAAATTAAACAAATGTCGATTTTAATTCAAGATCGGTCTAATAATGTTTACTTACTATATATTAAGTAATTTACTTTTAAGGCTATGTGTATAAAGGAATTACTAAGTAGATTATTACAGTGTAGTACAGCTTACAACCGAACTCATTTCATAAACAGCCATTATTATATTGGAGTAGATTAAATTAATAACGTCTTGAACCTTCCTTTATACGCTCGCTATATAATTAATGCTAAGAGTAGTGGGCGGTGAAAGGTTTCGCAATACTTAAGTGGAAAGGATGGATTGGTTGTTTTGATCTCAACAACTGCCTTAGATGGAGGGGCACTCGACCTGCTGCTGATCTGCAGACCACCACTGTAGGATGACTTTGGCGTTGCTCTGCTCAGTTTGTAACGCTCTCACTGTTATTCATGAAGTGCCACCGTACGTCTGGGACCTCCTTGGCAGCAATATCGTAGTAACACCTCAAGCTCTTTCAATGTTACCCACCATAAATAAACCTTACTATCTTTTAGACAGGAGAGAGGTAATCCATAAGGAAATCACTGGAGCTATAGTCTCTGGAGATGACCTCTTCATCGGCATTCAGTTCGCATGGCTGACTTTCCAAAGAGGATGGTACCCCAGGGCAGCAGTAGTGGTGTTAGCAGAAAAAGTAAATTATCATATGTTCTGCCGGCTGTGGTCAGTAAGGATAGTAAACGTTGTCGTGCTCACAACCACTGGTCTCTACATATACAACCCATTCCTACAATCGATCATCTCTGTTGGAGAGCATGTCAGCCAGAATCTGACAGACCGCTGGAAAGATTTGCAAGGCATCAAGATCCCTATTTCTGTCTACGAAAATCCTGTCAATTACATTGCTGAATCAGGAATATCTTTGGGATCTGGTTTAGATGGTTCAGCTCTTTATGAACTTGCAAAGTACTGGAATATGACAGTGGAGCTCAGAGTGAACAAGAAAATGAATGATTCAGAACGTCAGGTTTGTAAACGCATCAATTCCTTTTTATACTGGGCACAACGTTTCCTGTTGACGAAAATTAATAATTTTTTTTTTTAATTTTAGGTGCTGTGGGGAAAGTCAGATATATCGTTCACCGGTCGTTCTTTATTACAAAATAGTTACGGGCTTCAATTTACCTCGGTCGTATACGGCGACAGAGTATGTGTAATAGTAAGACTGCCACCAAAATTGAGAGGTTGGGATGTTTTATTGCGTATTTATGATTGGAAGGTTTACGTAGTGTTCTTCACTGTCCTTGTTTTGACAAATAAAGCCTTTCGCTTATTAGCTAAGAGAAAGAATCGAAAAAATGCCCTGGATAAGGTAATGAGAAGTATGACGAATATTGCAATCGCGCGCCCCCCAACGGCCTTTCCAGAACGAATCATCTTAAGTTCAAGTATGATATTGGGCCTTATCATTGTCACTATTTACCAAGCCTCCATGTTTCATTTTGTCAGACAAAGTGTCCGGCATAATAAAATGAAAACTCTTTTGGAAGTTTTCAAGAGCGAAATACCTCTGAGAACGAATGAAATCGGTCTAAGGGATTTTTTCCTTCCTTGGGAACCTAAAGAAATTAGAAAATTGGGTAAAAAGCTTAAAGAAGACGTAAATATTAACAATGCTCTTAAATCTGGTTTTGTAGCGACAAGGGAGAAATACTATCATCTACTGAGGGATGCCAATTTGTTGCAAAAAGACTTTTACGTATTGAAACAAAGGGTCGGGAGCTTTACTATGGCTTACACGGTGAAGAAGGGCAGCCCATTTCTAGAACCACTCACCAAATTCACTTTGAGGATCTTCGAAGCAGGACTTTATCGAAAGTGGCGTCGCATGACTGTCGCTAAGATGGCCAGACGTGATGACACCAATGAAGAAACTTCTATACCACGAAGTCTACATATGTCCGATACTGAAGTCGCTTTTGTCGTATTACTTATAGGTAAGTAGGTCCATTGTGAAAAGGATGTATGAAACCAAGTTTTAACTGACTTAGATGTCTTTCCCAAGTGATTAATTAACTGATTTTTTTAAAATCAAACTTTACCTACGTAAGCTCAAAGGTTAGTTATGTGCAATCCTTCTTTCGATAACATAAAGCGGTGACTTAACCATTCTATTCCATTTCATGCAGGAAAATCATGACAGTTAGGTCTCATAGTGGGAACAATCTTAGTATTACTAAGTCCTGAAACAGTACTCTACTTGGTACTTGTTTGTATCTTAAAAACGTTTATGGAGAAAATTTAACACCATTAAATCTCTTACAAGAACAAAAACCCGATCTTTTTCATAATTGTAATGGTTTAAGAAATATATGCTCATCGAAGGAAAAAAAGAGATTAATCTTTCTAGTTTATTATTTTTACCAATGTATCTTTTTGATTAATTTTAAGTAATGAAATATTTAATTTGGTCTCCAAAAAATTGGTGTTTAATCCAAAATCGGGATAAAAAAAAACCGTATTGAAACCTAAAATCTTTTTCTGTGAAGATGGTCAGGGGCGCGGTCAGCAAATTATAAAAATAAACGAAACTAATTCATTTGTGCCGATGACGTATCGATCTGAACTTCAGGTCTTCATCGAAAAATTTTGCTAACCACACCCCCGAACATCTTCTTCCCATATTGATCTACGGTCAACTATTTAAACCGCATCGTAAAACCTTTTATTTGAAAGAGAGGTTCTTGCCCCCAAAATTGTTGATTCAAATATCGCAAATTTCTCCAACTATGGTATGTACGAAAAATAGTAGTACATTCTTGTAGAAAATGTGATGCTCTTCGATTTTTGGCAAATATACTTCTAAGATATGATCCACCTTTTTTAAGATATAAATAAAAAACCCTAAAACATGACTTTCTATTCCCCACACCTGTCTTTGGATCAGCACGAACATGCCACCTCCTATGTAGACTAAACAATGCCCTTAAGTAAATACTGGCACTTCAGCCAATTCTGTCAACAACCTCCTCATTGACTGACCTGTGGTCCGAGAGTAATCTTTTTAAGTCGGAGATTCTAATAGTACAAATTATCTCCCACTTGTAGTAAAGAGATTTATTGTAGCAGATCAGCTAATTAAATTAATAATATGTGAAGATAAGTAATATTTTTTAGACAAAATCGTTCCGAAAAAATAACACAAAACGTATTTTTTAAAAATCTAATAATGAAATTATAAAATATCCTATAACGTTTTAAAAACAAATATTTATAACTAATATTTTTTATTTACTCACAATTTTTCAAAATGGATGAATGTCTGCCACTTACCTGAAAACAGAAAAAAAAATATTAAAATGAAACTTGAAACAGCATAATCAGAGTGCTACCAATGGGTAGTTTCACTCCATCTTGATCTTACATCAAATTTACTTGATGTATCTTTATGTAAATACAGTTTTAAATAGCAATAAATAAATTTTAAAAATAGCATAATGTGTAAGGGCCACTTTAATGGCCCATTAAGACGGACTTCATAATATTAATTTGAAAAAAATAACGTATAACGATAAGAATAGTACGACGTGTTATCTGATAGTAAGGGTTTGGTCAAAGAAATAAATAAATGAAAAGATATAAATTAAAAATAAAAAAAATAAATCTGGACCACTACGAGCGATGATGGTCAGGGGAAAGTACTTTAGAAGGTAATACTGATACTGGAACAACGGTTGTGTAAGGAGTTGATTTGGTCGGAGTACCCACTTAATGAGGCTGGGTGAACCCCGGGAGGCCTCCTGAACCCATGGCTACAGTGACCAGAAGATAATTATCTGCCACTGGATTCGAACCCGTGTCCTTGGGGTAATGTAAGACTGTAGAGTACGATAATTATTCCTACTGTTCCTTAACTGAAACAATTTTGCAAATATCGTTAAGAAAGAGAATGATAATTAGAAACTACATTACATTGAACCAATTGGTATTTAAAACCAATAGGAAGTTTGATTGATACATTTGAACCTTCATATGCAATCAGAATACAGTTTCCAAAGTGGACACCACGGAACACTATGGTGCTCCGAACGCATCCCTGGCCGCTGCAAGCCAATGTAACAAACATTTAAAAAAATTTAAACTGAAATAACAAATATGCAGTACATTCCAGTATTTACTTTGAAATGTGTTTGTTATTTTCCTGATATTTAACCGCTCTAAGAATAATAGTTCAATTGTAGTCTGAAGTATTGCAGGAAACTATTTAAAACTCTCTTAGCTAGTAATTTTTACAATCATAAAGTTTCAAGTGATTGAAATCAAACATTATTTATATTATACTTTTTTATGACCAATTGTAACTTAATTACAAACACGTCAATTGTAGCCATATCGATATGCAAGTAAAAACAAAATAATACAATAAAGATCAGAACAAACCCTCTGTTTCAACTTAATTAGTTCATCTCTATGGGTATTACATTTAATAAAAAAAGTGATTATAAGCCATTTTGCTTTTTACTTATAATGTAAATCATTTCTGAACCTTTTGGCGTAAAATAAACTTTAAAAACATAATCCTAATTATCTCTTCTACTATTTTGGTGTTATGGTCTTCGAGAGACTGTGACATGACCTCCATCGACCAATACTCAATGTACAGGCACCTTTCCGAATATCTAAATCATATATCACGGTTAACATGCAAATTATCAAAAAAGCGTTTAAAAAAATGCTCTCGATTTACGCCTTCAGGAGGCGTCGGACTAAAAATCTACTAGATATAAATACGTTCTAAAATCTAATTTAATAAAAAAAAAATACTCTATCTCATTACAACCTGTTTCATAGACTAATTATTAAATTATTTAAAATTACATTTTTAAGTTAATTAGTAATTAAATTATGAAATATTTTCAGGACATGGATTGGCATTTGTTGTTTTTCTGCTAGAACTGCTCGTGAAGAATTGGTCGAGAATACGATTTCAAAAATTTTGGAGTTTTCTGAAGACAGTATTTGATATAATTTTCTGCTAATTGTTTTTAAATATCTAATTATTACATTAGTATGATAGTACTAGACTCTGTATTCTATTATATATTATTAATTACATAGTTTCCAAATGTAATAAAACCTTAATTATCTACCTCATCAGAAAAAAAATATATTAACCACATGTGATTTAACATAAACAAATAGGTTTTTATTATTGGCGCGACATACCGTGGAGGTCCACGACCTCCCGCGATGTAATAAAGAAATACATACAGTAGAAGCTAAAAAATATGCATTCATTATGGATGATGAAAAATATATTTATTATATTACAGTTTCCTTGAATGTAAGTAGTAGGTACAGAGGAGATATTCTGTTATGGGTAATATTTTTAAAATGTCTTGTTTATTAAGATTATAAATGGATTAAAGTACATAGGAAGTCCTTTTCCCTTAACTTTCAGAAGTAGATTAAATACTTATCACATAATAATCGAAGCTCAATGATTAATGGAGAAATAATACAAACTAATAACTTTTATTTTAATTAAACAAAAGTGATAGCGATATTATTTTCAGTACCACTAGAAAAATAATTTAGAATTTGAGCTTAAGAAATTTGTAAAAATATATGAACGTTTTTTATTTAATTTTTTATAGTTTATTTTTATTTTAATAGTTGTTAATTAAATTATTAATTGTATCACTTGAGTTCAATTCATATTGTACTTATCTAGCTTAAAAATTGTATAGTCTCCACAACGCCCTAATAGTCAAAATTGTAATTAATAGATTTCACTTATGTCAATCATTTTCATATGTTATTTTGGCACCAATAGATAGATGTTATCTGGTCAGACCATATTTGATGTAATTATCTAAATGAATAAAAAAAAAAAGATTGGAAATTATAAAAAAAAAAAACATGAGCAGCAAAACTACGTCATTAAGATCTTATTTTCCCTTTAGTATAGTTTTAAAAACAGATAATTAATAGTTTCATTGTTTCAATAATGATTAGAAACCGAAAAGAAAAATAAGTTGAGACCCCAAAAGGTCTCAACCAAACTTCACAATTACCAACTTAATTTTTTTTTTTTTTTTTCCATTGATAGATTTATTTATTGATAGATATTACAATCTGCCACACAGTTGTGGGCGATAGGTAATATTGATAAATGATTTCATACATACTAAAATAAAAAAAAAAAAAAAAAATAATAAAAAAAAAATAAATAAAAAAAAAAATAAAATAAAATAAAAAAACTCACCAACTTAATTAACCTTCAAATTCGCCTAAACCTAAACTTAATTTGAGGTTATGACCACAAAAAAATGTTGGAGATAGGAGGACAAAGGTGAGTTTGAAGATTTTTCTTTAGCACGACTCAATTTATATACATCTTTTCAATCCTCCAACTCATTTTGGAGGGGCTGTGAAGGAACTCAAATAATAAAACCCGTTAAAAAAAAAAGGATCAAGACCAGACGAACTTTGGACTGATATTAGTCCTCAATTGAATAATAATTCATTAATTATTAATAATTATCCTAAAAAAATCCTAAGATAAAATAGATGTGAACAAGAAATGCCAATTACCAAACGCTAAAGATAAATCTTTTATTTTGATTTCTATGCTTGCTCTTATTTTCAACGGTTTGTTTAAATTTTAGGTCAATGAATTTTGCTTTAAATAAGTTAAATGGTAATTTGATGATTACCACCTGTCTCATTTTAATTTTATATATTTTTCAAACAATATCAAGAAAATGCGTTCAGGAATAATGGAATACTTTAAGGATAATTGAAACTACATATATTGTACACCAATTTAAAACTACAGGTCTAAAATTAAATTTATTTTATCATTTTTCACTTTTTATTCATTGCATTGTATCCTTCCCTTGTATGCAAATCCAATGATTTTGAAAACTGGTTTTCAATATATAAGTCTTCTTGAGTAAGCAGGGGGACCACTGAGTAGTGATGATAAATCAAACAGATATGATTTTTTTTACGAAAATTATTTATTATACACCTATATGCAAGCTTGAGAACACCAGTGGATTAATTTCAAAGTTGCCATGTACTATTAAGACTTGAGTGGATTAAGGTGAAACTCTTAATTTTTAATATGAAGATTAATGTAAATATGAAGATTTTTCTAAACTCACTTTTTTTTCTCATTAGAAGTCATTTATTTATTTTGTTAAATATGCCATTCTTTTTGTTATTAACTTTACTTTTATCTTTTATTAAGAATCATTATTTTATCTTTTTTTTTTGTTTTTTGGTCTCCCTTCAAAACGAATAAATCTTTATTTTATCTTAATTTTTTGTTTTATTTATAACATTGTATATAGTCAGGGATTTTTTTTTATGAGACTATCCTTCCCCTCATAATCAATTAATAAAAAAAATGTATCTCTCACATTAACCATGTAAGGCCCCCTAGGCAGACCTGGTATTACATAAATAAATAGAAAACAGAAATCCACGTTTAGATCATTGTTAAAACAAAACAAAAGAATGGAAATATGATGATTAGTAACACTTATTTGACTAGGGAAAATTGAATAACTGAATAAGATGTATTTGAAGTATTTTTATGAACCAAAAAATCTTTGATTTTGAGAAGTTTATAAATTAATTTTCATATACTTATAAAAAACCTCCTGATATCTCGGAAAGAATGATTTTAGCTCATCATAATATAGAATTATTAACCCTGTAGATTAATTATTTATTAGGTAATTAACCGAAAACCATTTCATCCATTTGATTAAAACGTAATCTTCAGTAATTGATTTTTAACAAGATGGAGTGGCTGCCTCTTCAACAGCGGTCAAGTGTTGCTGAATCAGAGAATACAGCAAAGCCCGTAAGTATGAACATCACCTTTATGGTACAGGCCTATTTTGCGCTCAACAATACACAGTTTCCAGAAATACCACCTCAGATCTTAAGACTTCTCGGACATTCTGTCATTGTCAGTCCCGAAGCATTGAGATATCTCCGGAATGTAGACCATCCACACATATTGGCTTATTACGGGAACCTTGTAGAGAACGAGCTGACAGGAGCGGTGATAGCAGGACACGGCCGGCACCTCTTCGAGCAGATGTCTTTTCTGTACTCGCAGAGGGGCTGGATGGAAAGGGCTATAATAATCCTCATCAGTAAGTACCCACAGCAAATCTTCTTCTCGAGAAACTGGGACAGGAGAGTTATGAACATAATTCAATTCACGGGTGAAGAACTGTACGCATACAATCCTTTTCGGACCAGTGTTGTCAAGCTGGAGCTTGAAGACGCGTGGAAGACGATGACTGAACGATGGAGAGACCTACAGGGCTACAAGATTCCAATCACCGTGTTCCCACACATGTATAGCTACCTAAGACAATTCGGTCCTTCCCCTGGAGGAGGAATCGACGGCACAGCCATCTTCGAGCTGGCCAAGCGCTGGAACATGACTGTGGTCCTCAAACATGTTATTGGTGATGAGTATGGACCCACTCGCGCAAACGTATTGGTATCTAAACTTTATTATATATTATCCTTACCCATTATTTATATTAAATCTCCACTAGTATATCCCCTTGTGGCGCCACACCGTTCATTTGACATGGCTAAAATTTTCATCCATTGAGAATGTTGGTATCTGGATGTTCCCATATCAAATTTCAACCATTTCTTTAGTATTACTTTTATAAAATTTGAGACGATCGCCATAGAGTCCATGAGAGGACACTGGAAATTACTTTTTCGATATAACTATTTTAAGGGGGGAATAGGGTGGTTTATGGGGTTATAT
>NW_027111631.1:919628-929555 GCF_000696795.3 Halyomorpha halys
TATATATCCTATAATAGCCTACATTTATAATGGTTAATATGAAAATGTTATTAGCATTTCAATTCCTAACAAAAATGTTAATAATTATTCAGTAGAGCCATTTATCAATGAGATGCCTCATTTATTTGGTTTTATTATACCCGAAAAAATCCCTTTAAAGATTTTAGAAACTAAATAAAATTATTGAAGCACTAAAATATAAATTTATGTTATAAAAATCTTGTATGTAAAAAATATTGCACACTTTAGTAATAATTTGATTATCATTATGTTTTATGGAATAGAAAATAGTATAATAATTTATAAAAAACTTGTTTTTTTAGGAGAACTAATTAACTAACTAGGCGAATTAATTAATTTAAATGTCAAAGTTTCTAATTCAACCATTTGCAAAAAGTAAGCGAGAATATACAACTAAGAATAACATTTTTAACATGTATAATGTGTGTACTTTATCCCTTTATTTTTTCTAAGCAGAATTCAAGAGTTATTATTTAGACAGAAACATATTCCTACGTCAAATCAAATGAGAGGTGTTTAATAAGTCGAAATACGTAACTTATTTAGGCATAGCTAATTTGACCGAGAAGATCCTATGATTTTTGGAATCCTATGATATTTTACAAGGACAAGACCAAATATTCCTTCCAGTAACGGTTTCCAGTGCAAATGGGTGTTGGAGGCAAAAAAAAAAAAAAAAGCACTTTTTCAGTCATCATTAAATAAATCCAAGACTATGTACATTAGAGAAAGTTTTTTGCTATCAGTATTTAAAATTTGAGAACAAAATGAACTCTTTACAGTGACAGTGAATTTTTATGATACGCCTTTCCACATTTTTGTAATCCTTTATTACTTTGTGAAATGCTTCAAAATATCTAGTCTATGAGAACAGACGAATATAATAAATTCAAAGCAAATTTGATTAGGTTTTATTTTATTCTGTGAGAAAAAGTATAGCTTCAATGTTTCTCCTAAAAATGACAGATAACCAAACAGGACCAGTGCAAGCTCAGAGCGCGTTACCCAATATTTCACCCCAAGCTTGGCGAAGGACATGGAACTACCAGTTTCCGTCAGTTACAAAAGTTATAGGAAGGTGTTTGTCACAATAGATCACTTTGAGGTTTCTAAGCTCTTAAAATACTCAGCTCCGACTGAAAAACTCTGCAAAATGCCGTACTTGTGACAGTAAATCTTGCATAAACCCTGAAGATTCAGACAACACTCAAAATTAACCCACCATTACGCTTGCAATGCTGAACCCCCACGAGCACTGATAGTGAACTGTTCCCTCCTTTCTTTGAATTTTTTTCACATTTCTCTTATAATCTACTTCAATGTTTTTAGTTATTTCCTATCTTAAACAGAATTGATTATACTCATTCACTCATAATATGAAATGGAATTGAAGCTACTTAAATTGAGCGCCCAATTTGAAAATATTTTACAAAATAAAAAACCTTCAAGAAAAAAATGATGAAGTTTTTAAGTTCCGAGTCTTATAGATTTATATAAAGTGATGATTGTATCGAGTACATATTTGTCTCAAATTGTAATAAATTTTAAGGTTTAATTCTTAAAATGCTCACATATTCATACGCTGATAAAGAAATAATTTCATTCAAGCTTGTACATTTCAGTTATTCAGAGGCCAGGCTCTCATCTGCATGAGTACGCGAGTAGCAATTCATATGACTGACGACGAAAACAATTTGGAGTTCACGACTGCAGCAGCCGAAGACGCTTTCGTCGTAGCGCTGAAGGAACCAACGGATCTCAGCACTGGGCAGATAATAATTAAAATTTTTGGATTGAAATTCTGGATGCTTTTCTTCGGTACCATGTTTATCATTAACAGAGCACTATTTTGGATGACAAAGCAGAAATGCGTATTCGAAACTATTTGCAACACAACCAGCTCCCTGTGTGGCAGACCTCTACCCAAATTACCAAGAACCACAAGAGAACGTTTGATCCTGTACTCGGGTTTCATCATAGGTTTCATTGTTTTGACAACATTTCAAGCATCACTATTCCACTTTGTGAAAACGACCGAAACAAACAAGCGATTGAAAACTCTTCATGAAGTATTTAAAAACCACAATAAGTTAGTTACTACCTCCAAAGTCATCAAAAAATACTTCGAGTACTTTTCTCCCATTGCAAATAGACATAAAAGGCCGAATCGCGTGGCTATAAAGGATGAATGGTTTGAAAAGTATCCGGTGATAATTCCGTTGAAAGAGTTACAATTACTAATGAGTACTTCGCAACTGAGGAAGGACTTGTACGTAATCGACGAGAAGATAACTAACTTCCCTTTGATGTATAGCGTTAAGAGAGGCAGTCCATTTCTAATTCCACTAACACGTTTCGCTACGAGAGTATTCGAGGGTGGACTCAGTCAAAAGTGGTTCGATATGACAGTACATCGGTTGTCAAAACAAAGAAGAAAGAATTCAAAAAAGGTCGATCGTCATAGAAACCCTGGAATTGAAGCAGCCTTTTGGGTTTTAATGATAGGTAATCAGTTTCATTATTATTTATAGTATATATTTTAGGTTCCTTAACCCTTTGAATATTAACAATATAATATTAGCAACTGTATATACAGACTTAACATTGTTTCAATTGAATTTTTATTCGTTTTAGCTTAGAAATAATTTAGCTAGTAGCAGACAGGTATGGGCTTATTCGTAAACAAGCACACTCATCCTCTATAATGTGGGTGCTTGACCCTTCAATAGGTGGGTTATGGTTATGAAAAACAAAATGACGGTAGAGCCCTAATAAAACCTCAAATATCTCAGGTTGCTAAAGATAAAGAAGAATAAAATGGCGGATGGCACACTCAGCCTTTATACAGCTGACCCTTTAAAGTAGTTGTCATCCCTCTTTCATTTCTGTTAGTACCTTTGCATGAAGATATTCATATTAAGATCTTTGGACAAAAATTGATGTAAGAATATCTGTATTTATATTCATAAAAAAATATTTTTTTTTCTTGTATTTAAGAATAGGAATAATCTCAGCACGGGCTCCTTATCACCATCTTAATTTTTCCTCAAATTTATTGTAAGATAATTAAGTAACAGAATATTTTTGACTCCGATTTTCAGATTTTATGGAGTTGAAGAATAATGTTTCCTCAATTAAATTTGCAACTTACTTTAATAGTTCTTTATGAAGAAATATAGAAATAGTTGGAAAAACATTAAAATTCGTAGCTTAAATGTCTTTATAGATATAAGTAAAACATTTTAACCTTTTAACTATAAATAATTTTAAATAGAAGATGCTCTGGGTGCAGTCCAATAAAAACTCAAACAGTGATTAAACTAATTGAGCCAACGTTTTGCCGCCATTCCAGGGCTACATTAGGTATAAAAAGATACGAAAGATAATTAAATGATGTAAACAAAAGTGAAACAATGTAAATGAAAAACTAAAAGAAAACCGTACGTACGTACGCTTAGTCTGAAAGGTATGTTTTCTGTCTCGTTCATTTTATTTCTTCAATCAAAATTTTATTATTATCCCTTTTTTTCCATCTCTTAGTTTGTAATTTTTCTTTTGTATTTCTTCTTTTTATCTGTCATTATTTCCGTTTTCATTTATTGGCTGTAACATTTTATTATTCTTATTAAATTTTTACGATTCATATACCCTTTTAATTTTTCATTTACTTTGTTTCAATTTTTGTTTACATCATTTAAAAGAGTTTGTATCTTTTTAGCCCTGATGAAGTGTTGGCAAAATTTTGAATCTTCTGAAGCCCTGCAACGTGGGGTGAAACGTAGGCTCAATGAAAATAGTTCATTCGCGAAAAAATAATTTTATGTGAACAGTTACTGTTTATTTCATTGTTTTCTGAAGAAACCTTTAAAAATAGCGATGAAAAAATCAATCCCTTCAGTTTTAAAGGTACATTCCAAGATACATTTTTAACAGGTAATATAAACTTTCATAAACAAATTTAAAAAAAGAAGAGAAATATATAAAATATGGATTAAAAATGATTTTTGTTGAAAAAATATCAATGTACAATCGACACTTCAAAAGCTGAGAAATTGGAGTATCAGTTGGCTCTTGGGAAAGTAAGACAAGAAGAATAACCTCATAATCTACAAGATTGTAATTATTCAACTATAGATAATTAAATTTATTCATTATCAGGATTAAGGATAGATTTCTTCCTAAACTAAAAAAAATCGCGAGTTGATGCTCATCTGTGATGTGCTAATAGTATTTGTCAATACAACACTAAAGGTACTACAAACGGTGATGTAAATTTCCAGTGAGTCTGGAATAATAGCTTCTGCCATACTCTGTAATGGTTCCTTTTAACACTCGATTAAAAAAAACGTTACTTATTACAAGACGGATGGTTCTTCTACTTCTAAAGCCAACTAAAAATCTTCTTTCACCTAATTTCTCTTAGGACTCTTCTTTTTTTCCCAACAGCATGCATTTTTTATAAATACTCTCTTACTCCACTTGTATTTTGGTGCTCTGATCGGTAGGCATTTCGAATCTTATTGTAAATATTCTTTTTCCACGCTTGTATTTTGACACTCTTGATCGGAAGTCATTTCGAATCCTATTGTAGAATCTGCTATTAAGGAATCTCTCTTCATGGCTTTATTGAGAACAATAAAATAATTTACGCGTCAGCAATTATTTTGATAAAATTGATTTTCATTCAAAATCAAATAATTATATTCCGAGGGGCTGGCGTCTAGTTTGTTGAACATCGGTAGTCATGAGAATATGGTATAATTCCTGCGTAGTAGTTTGATCAAACACTTAAGTTGAATTTTCTTCTTTCAGGAAATCAAACCATTTATCAAATTAATAATAATATTCATCGATTTCGATAAGCGGGTAAAAGAAAATTACTTGAATGGAAAACAATGAAAGACCCTTAGAGTACTTCTTAACCCCTCAAAAGAGCCGAGCTTCCATTAAAGTGATTAAGGATTTGATTAAGTATTATTACAGACGAAGCAGCGCCAAGCGAGTTCATTATCCACGATGAACTGCAGCAATCTGCTCAGCGCTTTTATGAGACTCAATTTTATGTACAACTTACCATGGGTTCATGTACCCCCTACACTCATTAAGACCCTCGGTCATAGGGTCATCACGACCCCTACAGTTCTTGCAATCCTTAATCGAATAGACATACCGTATATTCTCGCGGATTACGGAGATATCGTAGAAGATGAGATAACTGGTGCGATCCTAGCAGGAGAAGATGGCTTTATGCAGGAGCAGGTGGCCATCATGACGTCACAGAGTGGCTGGAAGGCCAGGGCGATGGTCGTCGTTATCACGATCAACCCTCACCAAAAACACTTCCACTATCTGTGGAAAGAACAAGTGATGAATGTTGTGCTCATCACAAGGAAAGGTAGTTTCGCCTACAATCCCTTCAATGACACCATGTTTAGCGTAGATGGACTAGACGTCACCAAAGTTCTGGCAGAGAGATGGAGAGACCTGCAAGGGTACAGGGTAGCGGTCGCTATGTACAGGCACAACCTCAGCTTCAGGACGGAGCTCGGGATCTCCTTGGGCTCAGGAATAGACGGATCGGCCATCTACGAACTGGTCAAGTACTGGAATATGACCGTTGATATTGTAGACACGGGCCAGTACAATCACTCCGTTCAGATCAGCGACAGAATGGTAAATACAATAATTACTTTCCACAAGTAACTATAACGTCGGTGGTCTGTAGAAAGAGTGAATTCGACAAATTAAGTTTTTTCAGATTTTGGCCTTTTTGCTTGAATTAATTAACTATGTAAAACACGATTTACCAATTACTTAGAAATATAAACATTATATAGTTTTTTTATTAAAAACAATTGATTAGGCCAGGTAAAGTACAAAATTTTCTAAAGATAGATGGATTCACCATTTTTACAGAACATATACTTTTCGACCCATTACCAAGGGATTTTTTTTTTGTTAATTTCTTTTATGGGAATTAGCGGATCTACTTTAAATTAAAATAATAATAAAACACAGGCGATATTTTATGTTTAATCCATTAGCATGGGAATTTTTTATCTGCAACTCTTTGAATGGAATTATTGCATTTACTATTATTTAAAATAATAATAAAAGTTAAATTTCATCAACATAAATTATCAATTACTTTATTATGGAAATATTTTCAAATTGTTGGAATATTTTCAAAAATGTGGGATTGGTTTATAAAGTTTCTTAAAAAAATTTTAAAAATTTTAGTTTAGAAAATATAATATAAGAAATAAATAAACAACATATTAGTTTTTAAAAAGTCATGCATGTTTCCTTAAAAACGAATTTTAAGTACAATATTAATTAATATTACTGATGAAAAACCCCAATAATAAATTACATATAAAACCTCCACGGATTAGTATTTACGAAAACAAAGAATTTTAATAAGATGAAGCGTTACTAAAATGTCGTAAAAAATATAAATATATGTATGTATAAAACAAAATTTTTTCAAAATAAAATTAATTAAAAAAATGTATTCTTATATAGATTTATTTTTTACAGTATGGGTTTAAATCCCCAAAGGGAATTTTTTCCTTAATTATTCTCATTAAAATTAATAATTTAATTACAATATTTAAAATATAAAACTTGAAGTAACTACGATAAATTAATAAAAGCAATTAATTTTCAGTTAAATAACGGCCAAGTAGATCTGTCCATGAACGCAAGATTCCTGAGCCGAGAGAAGAAATTCATAGAAAAACCCGAATACACTACATCCGTCTACACGGACTCTGTCGTCATCGTCATGAAAATACCTGACAAACTGAGAGGTTGGGTTCTGTTTGGAAAGATCTTCAAGTGGACGGTGTGGCTAGGTCTCCTAGGCGGCCTCATCCTCATGAACAGGGCGATCCTCTGGATGGGCAAAGTGACCAATTGGTCCAACTCCTTCTGGACCACCCTCAAGGCTCTCTGCAACGTCCCGCTCAGCAGGCCACCAAGATCCACACCAGACAGGCTCGTCGTAGCAACGGCCTTCCTTGTCGGCATGGTCATGTTAACTTTATTCCAAGCCTCTCTGTACCATTTCATCAAGGAGGGTGTAACATACAAAAGGGTGAAAATAATTCCACAAGTAATAAGCAAGATCCCTTTAGTGACTGACTCAGAGATAATAAAAGACATATTTCGTTCATACGACACAGGGACGCGCAAAGTAAAACTAGACTTGAAAATCATGCCTCTGAATAATGAAGTTTTCGAAAAGCATGCGTTTGTGACGCGTACCTGGGAAATAAAGCTGCTCATAGAAACAGGTGAGCTAAGAAGCGACTTGTACATTGTGGACGAGAAAGTAGGAAACATCCCATTGTCTTACGTTGTTAAGAGAGGAAGTCCGTACTTGCAACGACTATCAGACTTCACATCCCGAGCCTTCGAAGGAGGCCTCTGGAGTATTTGGTACCGAATGACATTACGACGACTTTCACGTGGTAAAAAACCGATAGAAAAAGAACAGGATTTTAAAGTTCTAACATTGAGAGATGTTGAAGTAGCGTTCTTTGCTCTGATAATCGGTAGGTATTGGTAATGAATCATCACAACCAATCACTAAAAACTACGTAATATTCTTGCTCATTTCCAAACCTGATCACCGGTCTTAAATAGTAGAGGCCAGTCAACAGTTTGTAGCCAAATAAATTATCGGAAAGCAACTAACAGTGTTAAAATATTAATTTGTTAGCAAAAAGATTTTATTGCAGTTAACATCAATTTTCTTGCTATGGTGTATTATATCGAAATCTTCGGACTTTTTTGCTAATAACAAAAATTTCACTAATTTAAAAATTAATTTGCATAAAATTCTTTGTCTAATGAGCACCATATATCTGAATTTTTTTCAAGGATTTAGTGCCAATTTATTGTTCTTTCATTCAGTTCGGGTTTAAATCTCCAACCTATTATATTGAGGTAGATCGCTTGCCCACTACAAGTGATGAAAAAATGATTTTTAAGTATTAAGGAAAACAAATTATTTAAAAAGAATAAAATTGAAGAGATAACCATAGTGCTGGATATAAACGAAATACTACTCTAGAGATTGTATACTAAAATTATTATAGTCAGCAATATATATTTATTGTCATTTAGAACGAATTTTTTTTTTAAGTATTTTATAAGTAAGTAGGAAAGATCAGAAAAATTAAAAAAGTTAAAACAGATAAATTAATATATATATATATGCATCCATAAACACCAAATTGGCCACACAGATGGTCAAAAATTAGCTACAAGTGATACTGATAGCTAAAATTACCATGGCTACGACCCTAATTCATGAATGAACTATTGATAAATAAATATCGTAATCCATGATAATTTTAGCTGTTAGTTTCAACTATAGCTAATTTTTGCACAGCTGAGATTGGTCACTACAGAACTGAGAGTTGAAAAAGAATCATCTAGATCTACGAAAATGAATTAGGTGATGCAAAAAAGTAACATAAATTACATTTAAAAAAGTTAATTAGTAAATAAGGAAAGGTGCGTTCAAATTTTACACTTTTATTTTACTCCCAAAAACTTTGAATTTACGTCCGTGAAGTTAGACAATCAATATTTGAGTCATTCAGTAGGCACTATGACTAAATACATTTTTTTAAATTTTCAGATAAAGGAAAATATAATTTTTTTTTCTCCAATAGTATAATAATAAAATGAACGTTGAAATAATGTCAACTGAATGGTTTTACAATATAAAGATTGAAGTATCAATCCCCGAACGCCTGCTTGAGGACCGACCCGAAGTAAGGCGTGGTATAGGAATACCGGATAAGAAGAGACCGGACGAAGTGGAGAACATTCAACAGAGGGTGGTGGAAATCAGAAGATGGAGGAATATATAAGATAGAGGTCAATCTAAAAGTGGTGTATATAAAATAGAGGTCTTCTATATAAAAGAGAAATATATATTATAGGTTCTATGTGGAACAACTTTCACTAAGGGAGGAATGAAATCTATGTTTCATTGTAGTAATATTTTTGACATACTACAAGTCTAGAAAAATCAAATATACAAAATGATTTTTTTTTTTTTGTCCACCTTGAACTCATTTTTTTAAAATCATAAAACACACTTTGTGGCGCATCAATTTACAGTAAATTCATGCATAAAAAGATTATGTAATTGGTTTAAAAAATAAGAATAAACAGAGACTATCAGATGTATAAAAATTAATTAGATCTCACATCGAAGCTAGGTAAATAAACTATAAAAGTAGTTTATATAGTGTTATAATTTCGTAAGAGTAGCTGTTTCCATGATATTTGCAAAAACAAATCCACAAAATTATGATATCTCATTATTTGAAAAAAAAAAGTTCTTTTGTCTACAAATTGTATATTAGTAATTACTGAACAAAAAGAGCTCTCTTAGAGCTTTTACAAATTTATACTACTTCTCATGATTTTTAATCCTACAATCGATAGCTTTATTTAAAGATATTGAGGCTGAGTGAAAAAGGTTTAAGTCTTCAGATTTTCGGGCGCCATTTTATTATTTATATTTTCTAAAACCGATAATATAATCTTTTTATGCATGACAGTTTCTGTAAATTGGTAAACATTAAATTTTTGGATTTTTGAAAAAAGAAAGTATTTTGTGCGTCTATTGTACTTTAATTTTTTTGGTCTGTTATGTCATAAGATTATGATAATCTTAAATTTTTATCTAATGTCAATAAGGTACCAACAAAGAACAATATAATTAACCTAATTAATAAACCTATGTCTCTTGTAATAATAGGAGATAGAAAAAGTGATAAGAGCGGTCCAGGTTCTTGAAGGCCTCAGTACCAAATAAATAATATGTGTGAAAATTATTTAAAAGATAATAAATATGTGTATATATATTAAATACACACA
>NW_027111631.1:929666-937272 GCF_000696795.3 Halyomorpha halys
AAGAAATTATAAGTAACCGCTTTGGTAGTTGTAGCAGAGGTGACAATAAAAACAAAAAAAATATAATACAGAAGACAAGTCTGATATGGTCAAAACGAGGGATATAGAACTGATGAAAATAATAATAGTGAGCAAGCTTTTTGCGCTCAAAATGTTTTTTTTAATAAAAATTTTGCAATTAATTATTGAAGATTATTTATATTGCAACTAATTATGTTAAACTATTTCTATTGTGACTAATTATGTTGCAACATTTTTACAGGACATTTGACAAGCATTATAGCGTTCCTGCTTGAACTTCTCACTAAAGCTATACATCAAGGAAAAATGCGAAAGTTGAGGAGATACATAATAATTTTCTGTAATTTTATGTACCCGACTAAATAAAAAAAACTACAAGGACAATAATAAGCATGTATCATGGATTATATCAATATAATATGATTCCATCAATATCAATTATAGCAATCGAAAACTTGTTTTTTTCTGTTATTATTATTTATGAATTACTATATTTGCCTTTAAGCATTTACAAAAAAATGGTATCTTAGTCAACAGTTGTAAAATTAGTATACTTTAAAATAAAATGTTATAATAATGTGTATGTTATAAAAGATAGCTATGTGTTTATAAATATGATTCTATAAATTCACAATCACCATATTAAAAGTAAAATAAAGATTAGATAGGTTAGATGATAAATGATTTATAGATTCAAGTAGTATATCTAAAAGATATAAAAAAGATTTAGCTATTAATTCACAGGCCATTTGAATCACTATTGTAGAATACTTTTAATTTGAAAAAAGATTTTTTTTTTATTATAAAATGTGATTTTTGATAGTTAAATGACATTGTCTATTTTAGAATAAAGAAAAAACATGTAAAATATCAATATCAAAATATAGTAAAAGGAAATGGATAATTAAAATATTAATATAGACTTAATCATTAATAGATTTTATTTAAAAAAAACAACATATTTTTTGGTTTTGGCAGCCATCAACTTCAAAAAAATATGATTATTAAAATATTTACCAAATGAAAGTAATTTATTAGATTAAGGATATTTGACATATCCAACTATATTGTATTAATGTGGTTACTTTTCCTAAATGTTGTGAATTATATTGGCATAATTTTATTTACTTTTAATGTAATATGTTAAAAATAATAAAATTAACTTTAGAAAAATATTCATAAATAAGTTATATTATAATTATAGTTGTCTCACAAAACATGAGGTTTATATACAATACTTTAAAAGAGGTTTGTGATTAAGTTTAAAGTTAATGTAATATTTTTGTACAGTGTTTCAAGTTCTTTCTCAGATGAATCTTAACGCTCATCGCAAGGAATTCAGAAAATATTTTTATCAAGACCAAGTGATTTTTCTAAATTAGTGACTAATTTCAAACCACTTTTCGGAAATTTTTAATTCAAATCCCAATAATTATTGCATCTGAATATTTTTTATGTTTTACAGCTATTGTAACCTTTTTTTTATGAAATTTATATATTTTTTTCCTAAGCGTAAGTATTACCTTTCTAGTTGTATTCTAGCAGGGCCAATGTTTCTTATAGGGTTCCTTCGGCACAAGGTTAGGTGTTCACTTATATTATATTATCGTACTTAAAATAAACCTAAGTAATATGATGTCCTAAAGTTTGCATCTAGACTTCTCTCTGGAAGAGAGATTTAACTGGAAGCTCATTTATTTTTCCTTCACCGGGACCGATTGGAGTAGTTTCCAATTAGTTTTCCCAATCGCTTGGAAAAGTAATGTCACTATGTCCTGATAAAATGAGACTATTTATCTTCTTTTGTTCCAGATTTTTGTTTTAAACAATTTCCATTTTTGTGGATTGATACATAACCTTTTGATTCTTTTCCAAATCCCTCTGTTCCTCATTTTTCTTATTTATATTTTCTTATATAAATCCAATTCTCCATAACATTTAATCTGACTGATTTTCTTGATACTGAAGAATATTTTCGGAAATAATGAGTTCAGCAGTAGGAACATTTCGTTAATCGGAACTTGAAAATTTCTTCCCTTGGAATAGCTTTGACACCTTAATGGAAGTCTTGGGTTTCCATCCTCGCTGAAACTTCCTTACAAATTTTAATAGCTGTTTCCTGAAAATAGATATTGTAGTACAAGAGCCGGGAAGAAAAAAAGTCAGTTATTTCACCCCAATGTTTGATTACTTTATTGAAAACTAGGTATAATTACTAGTCAAAACCGATGAGTCTGCCAAGTATAGGTAAGGTGGAATAAAAATGGCAGCTGTTTCAAAACTTTAAAAAACATTAATTTTTCATTCGGAGCTCTAAATCCTAAAAACTACCAACAACGCTAGAAAATATAAAAGAACATTATTTAAAGGAGAGTAGATTTGCTGAAATATGAGCCCTAATAGAGCTATTTACGTCCAATGGTTCTCGAAAAATAGCATTTTAAAAGCAACGGTTCTTAAAAATCCACTGAAAAATTTGTAATTAGTTAATTTATTTTGAGAAATCTATATCTCAGGAACTATGTGATATATAGATGTCAATTAGCACTCTATGACCTTTACCTTCGTAGGAATAGTAGTTTTCATGATATTTTCTAAAATAAATTGATTTATAGTTGTTCGAACAATACGTTTGAGAACTTCATTTCAGAAACCATAGGATGTACAGATGTCTTTCAGCACTCAAATTAAAGTTAGTTAAATTTTCTATAAAATAGTCTATAACGTTTATCTTGTAGGAGTAGTAGTTTTTATGATATTTGGCAAAATAAACTCACAAAATGTTAATTTCTAGTTGTTCGTACAAAATATTGGATTTTTGAAAAAGACGCACATATGTCTGCCAGCACTCAAAATAAAGTTAATTTAACTTACTCTAATGTAGTTTATGACACTAATCTTCGTAGGGATAGTAGTTTTTATGATATTTGCATATGATTATAAATTAAGCAAAAGAAAATTTATCCGAACAAATATAAATCAATTTATTTTAGCAAATATCATGAAAACTACTATTCCTGAGACGATAAGCGTCATAAACTACTTCAAAACTCATTAAACGACCTTTAATTTGAGTGCTAACAGACATCTGTACGTGAAATGGTTTTGAGACATAGGTTTTTCAAAATAAGTTGACTAACTACTGATCTTTCAGTAGGTTCTGTACAACATTTTTATGAAATATTGCTTTTTAAATAGCTATATCCTGAAAACTATTGAACGTAAATAGCTTTATTAGAGCTTACATTTTAGTAATTTTACTTTACTTTAAATCATGTTCTCTTAGATTTTCTAGTGTTGTTGATAGTTTTAAAGATACAGAGCTCCGAATGAAAAAATAATTATTTTTAACGTTTTAAAAAAGCCAACATTTTTTATTTCCCCTACCTATACTTGGCAGACATCAATTTTGACTAGTGATTATACATAGTTTTCATTAAAGTAATAAAAAATTGGGTTTAGGTAACTGACTTTTTTCTTCTCTAGGGCTTTTGTACTATTGTCTTCCTGGTCAAAAGGAAGACTCCAGGGGCAAACTTGTTTGCGTTTACACTACGTTTTGAAATTGTTTCCCATTCCATTGAAACTTTGTTTTAATTTAAATCCTAAAAAAAAAACTTTAAATCCACTTTTAAATTTACTAATTCATAATCAGGCAACCTACAATAATCTCATCGATCATTGTAATACATATTAATTATGATATATTTCAAAGATACTTACAGGTAAATGATTGGATGAAAAAAAATCTTCCAAATAGTAATAACTTGCCCATGATTGAAGATTCTATGCAATGTAAATAAAATAAAACTTGAAAAACGAGGTTTCAGTCTAAACAAGTGAAATAAGCAAACAATAGACTGATCGATTGATTTAGAGGATCTTTAACTTTGGAATTCCTTACAATTTGTACCGAAATTCTTGCTGAATTTTACAACATTCTGGAAAGCTCAGAAACGCATTACTACAAGTGTACCCTTTTTACAGATGTTATGAAGCTAACAAAGTTAGAGAAGGAATGATCAATAAGCATAAAACATTCGTAGAAGAAATATATTTAATACATTTTCAAAATATAATAGTACTTACATTGAAATAAATAATCATTAATAGATTAATTAATTTCAGTACACTACACTTATAATTATTTGCAGTACTTAGGTAATTCAAAATGGAATCGACTTTACTTAAAATAAACCTGAAAAGAAATTTTAAAATATTGTTATGTGATTCTGACATTGATATAAATTGGAAAACGATATTATTTCTTAAATAAAACTGATTAAATAATTATAATAAACAGATTTATATTGATACATATGGGACACTGTGAGAGAAATAATTAAAAATTATAGGAAAAATGAAATGTTGTGTTATTAAAAGGAAAAATATAAATAAATTACCAGTAATCATAATTAGAAATAAGTATCACAGAATACAGACTAAATTAATTGTAAAAAAAGAATAACTGTTTAAATAACATATTACATTACATATATCAAGTAATGTATGTTCTATGAAATAACACATTACAAAACGGAAACAAAAATTAATTTATAATTGATAGTCAAATAATAATCCAAAAATATGTTAAGTAATACACAATAACACATACAACATAAAATATAATATACATTACCTAGAAAACTAATATTATTACAAACCACATAAAATAGAAGGAATAAGAATCAATACAATACACTGGACATAGAAGATAAGATTATGGAATATTTCTGACTACAAAGTTAAAATACGATATAAATAAATAACAAAATCGCACACAAGAAGTTTTTTTTGTCAAAATTTAACGTATCTACAACTGAAAAGACAATTATTTTTTTGGACAAATTCAAATTATTCCTTGTCAAATAGCTCTTACAACTCAACGTTTTTAATAACAATTTTTTTTTTTTTTTACTTTATTAAGTTTATTCACAACTGTAAAAGTATTTTTACAACCAGCGAATGAGATGTAGAGAGAGAGAAAAAAAAAAAGTCATGAAGGCATGAAGGTTAAGGTCATCCAATGATGCCTCTCCATTAAAATTTAAATTTAAAAATCAATTTAAGAGGTCCCTATTCCAGCTCCTTCGTAAACGTCGTCTCGTATCTGCTAAGTCGAGTGCTGATAGTCCTTGAACTAAAGGATCAGTGTGTGTTGGAAGTGCGTCGTGAAACCGTTTATATAATGATTTAATGGTTTAATAACAAATTAACTTAAATACATGAGATGCATCTACAATAATGTTCAAATAATAACATTTAAAAGTGGCTAATAATACTTCTAATGGCAAAATCCTGAATTATAGGTAGGAATTTAGTTTATATATTTAGTGATTATAATTAATTTTTTTGTTGGCTTAATGTTTTTACCTTTTAACAATAAGAAGTTTTATCTTATTATAGTATAATTTAAAAGTTCACTACATTGCAAATTACATTTGATAAAATATTTCACTATCTTTAAGGAACACCTATGTTAATGGTACTATTTCACAATAAAGAAAAAAAAAATAGATATACTAGAACATAATTACAATCCATCATTGGATTGGAATTTCCTAATTCTATGATTTTCGTTTTCATAAATTGATTCAATTTATATAGGGAGTAAATACATCAACAGTTAATCATCCAACATAAACTTCTGAAAAGTAAAGGATTTTTTGAAAACTGAAATTCTAGACCAAAACGTATTTTAACTTACTGAGTTTACTTCAAAATTTAAATTCCCAACAAATAATAGACTTATCTACATTAGATACTACCATGTTTTTTTTAAATAATAGCTTTCCAAAAGAGTATATTTAACTTTTTATCAAAAACTTCAGTTATAGAGATATATTTGGTCAATATAGTTGTTTATTAACAACTAAAACAGGAAACATTAATAGGGATATTTATTTATTCAAATCATAAACCTAGAACGTTCATCATATTGTATATTTTATAAAATATTTTGCTATGTTTAAAGAATTCAACTGTTGTTTATACATATTTTAACTGTAAGGGAAAAAAATTGAATAGTATGGCACAAAAATAAGCCATTAATAATAGTTAAAAAATTTTTAATTTACTAGGATTAATATTTACTAATTCTATGATTGACATTCTCATGAATTGCTTAATATCAGCTTAATAGAGGAGTTTCATATCAAAAGTTAACATCAACTTCTGAAAGGTCTTTTACTAGGGCAGAGTTTTTGCTGGGGTAACCCTGATAAAGGATTGAAATTCTGGTCGAAACATCGGTAATAAGTTTAATAATAAACTTTTTTATATGATTGTTGTACTTTGTTTAATAATAAACGTTTAAATAAGTTTTTGTGTATTTTTTGCTGACCGCACTCACGACTGAGGACGGTCAACTAACTACACATCATAAAGGTTTTTTTGACAGTTAAATTTCTATGCCATAAAATTACTTGAGTTAATTTCAAAATTTAAATTTTTTCATATCAAAGAAGAGTTCGAAATCAAACATTTAACAAAAAAAAATTATATTACCTACATGAGATGTTTCCAAAATAGGTTTTAAATATTTTTCAAAGGTGTATATAGGATTTTTAGATTTAAAAACTCTTTTAATTACTAATAAAATACTTAAGTATTTTTATATCCAATACTGAAATATATAATATTTAATTGATCAATTTAGAACTTGTTATAGAGGTTCTTGAAATCAATATCTCTCTACAACAAGTGAAAATATCAACTATAATAACCACATACTTTAGTTTTAACCGAAATAGCAACCAAATATTCCTGTCTGTCCGCTAATATTGTTCCAATGAATTTTAAAATTTTTCTCAGAGATACTAAGTAAAATAGTGATATTTAATTAAGAGCCATAATCATTGCTGACACATGTGTTCATGACTATCGTATGAGGCAGTAAATCTTAATATTTAAAGCTTAATTGTAGCCGAAGGCTGGCGACAAATATTGGCTCCCAACGGACCGCATAGAACAGGTTCCGACTATCTTATCAGCAACAGATTAGATTTAGGTTTAACCCAGCTCACGATTAAACTGTAAAATTAGAAGCAGCATACTAGATTGATGTAGGCAAAAACAGGATAGTTTAAATGGAGAAAATAAAAAATTCACTTCCTGTTTACATAAATAATCTTAGAGCATCCGTAGCGGGGAAACAAACCTGAGGTATTAGTTCAAGGATTCTCTTGAGACGGAATTTTGTACAAAAACCAAAATTGTGAACTAAATACTTAAACCATGTAAAAATCAACCTTTTTGATTAGAAACATGGAAAGGTTATATAATCTTGCTTCAATTAAAGTGAATTCACTAAACAATCACTAATAAAAAGTAAAACTGAAATAAGAAATTACCAGTAACCACTACGAAGTTATAAAACATACGAAACAATAAAAGGCAAACGACAAAAGTGGGAATCCAAGATGAATACAATAAAAATGTTTAAAGATTATTCTAGAAAGATTTTTCTTGGTTATCCAAGATCACTGATCAATACTGTTCTAAGAATATTCGACACTTGTTTATAGTTGTTAATTTTTTTACGTTTAATTCGACTTTTTACGTAATAAATAATTCTTTGCTATAT
>NW_027111631.1:937337-954781 GCF_000696795.3 Halyomorpha halys
ATAAAATAAATTAATACTAGCATACATATACACATAAAATGTAGAGAATTTGGATCAAACATTCAATTTTAACCTATTAAAATAGAAATAATTTAATTTAGGCTAAAAAGAATAAAATTAATATTAATAATAATATTGAAGGCTTAGCGAATCCGAAGGTTCGATGCCGATACCACTAAACGCTCTCTGCATTTATCCTTCTAGAGATCCTCCTCCAAACCCAATTCTACTGAATCAGTTTTAACAAAATCCTCCCATCTACGTTTCGGTTTACCCCTCGGACGTTTACCCGATTGTTCAGTGTTTATTTAGGGATCCGCTCGTTACTGAGCCCTACAGCCCTACAACCTTACACGTCCATTTTATACGCCACAATGCTACAACTTGAATTATATTTAGCGGGTGAAGGTCCCATAATTCAGCGTTGTGTAATCTTCTAAATTCTTCTGTTAATTCATCCTTTTTCGGCCCGAATATTTTGCGTAATACTTTATTTTCGAAAACCTTAAGGCGCTGTTCATCCCTTAATGTAATAGGCCACGTCTCATAAAGAACAGTAGGAAGATAGTTTTGTAAATTCTAATTTTTAAGTTTTTCAATAGAAAGCGCGAGCTAAGCAGTTTTGAAATTAAAAAATAACAAGCATTTCCCGTCTTCAACCCAGTTTTTATTTTCTCATCAATTTCGTTTTTTCTAGTTACCGTAGAACCTAAATACTTAAGCATATCAACCTGTCTGGCTACAATATATTACACTACAAAGTTTGGTATTCTAGTAGATGGATATATAGTTGATGATTGAATGAGGTTAAAGAGGAAGCTTTGTAATATATGTGGTAAAGGAAAATATGTGGCCAAGATAGGAATAATTGAGCTCATATCACATGGATATCAATGTTAGTTTAATGACATTATTATTTTTTTTTTATTTTATAAATTGCAGATCATTCGCTGTCGCAGTTCAACAGTGTAAGATTTCAAAAAATCATTATTTTAAGATATACATATAATCTTAGCAATAAGGGTAAGATCTATACCGTAAAACACTGAATCGTGGTAAATTATATGGAATAAAATCTAAGTAAAAAAAAAAAATTACTTCGAGATATTACAATTTTGACCTATACTGATCTTACCATTATTACTAAGATTATATGAATATCTCAAAATAATGATTTTTTGATATCTTACACTGTTGAACTGGGACAGCGAATTTGTAAATGAAAGATTTATAGATTATTGATTTCATAGTTTAAACTCAAATAAAAATACAATTTCGTACAGAAATGGTTCTGTATATTTCTGGATTCGTATAGTAATCTAATAACCTGTAATTTCTAGTAACATAAAACTAGCAGTTACAAAAAGATATTTTCATGACTCTAATTTCTAGTCGAGGTTTGGCTGAATTAGGAGGAATGGAACAAGAGATGCAACTGCAAGAATATTCGGTTTCTACTGATTACGAAGTATTAGCAAGTTTGGAAAATTTACGACTTAGCACTGGTTAATATAAGCCACTAATATACATCATTTTAGTTGTCCATAGTAAGCATTTTTTGCAAGCGTATGCCAAAAAAGCGTACTAAAAACAGAACTTAAAGCTACGTCTCTAAGGTGCGATATTTTTCGAGCAAAAAACGCTTAGCATGGACGTAGACTATTTCGTAAAGATATAAATAAGACGGTAATGTATATCCAAAAACAAAAGCTACTTTTTTTTGGATTTTTTTTTACTTTCTGACGCACCTAGACCATCTTCCCCATATTAGTTACACGTCAATCAACAATCATGGGGGGAAAAAATTTGAATCATCATACATGGTAAGCGGAGACGGTATTTTTTTTTTTAACTTAAGGACCATAAGATTTTTTTTTTATAATCTTGAATGTAATTATTATTTATGCCGATTTCTTTTTTCCATATTATGTATATTATATAGAGGAATTTCCGCCATGAGGACAGTTTCACTGTATCAACAATAAACCTTTATAACCGACTTTCAACAAAAAAAAATTAATCTATCCAAAATTGAAATCACTTGAATCATATTACTCTCTAATAAATGAGGATGAAAACTATTATTTACTCATCTACGCAACTAAATTATAATAACACTAATAGGATTCCTATACTTCCTGGTATCATGCTATGCAAGTAGGACTAACTCAGGCAAAGAAGAGCCTTGATATAGACAGTGAACAAGTGCACACACCATATTTGACACTAAGGTCACTAACGGTGCACCGGCACAACCGCTCTCTCGTAGTTCAAGGTTTCATCTCAAAACTCCTACACGGTTATCCTTTTCATAACACGAAATATCTTAAAACATCTTCGTTTTGATGAAAATAAATAAAATTATAATAAAAAAAATCATAGAAATTATAGGCCAAGAAATATTAAAAATAATAAGCAAAGGAAAAACCTAAAAAGATTGGATATGGCTCCTCATTGAACCAATACTCAAAGTAACGCATACAATTTAGGGAGCAAACAAATCTAGATAGAATTACGTGCTTAAAAGTAATTAAACACTTTTATTAAACATCTGTTATACAACATTACATTGGAAAGAAAAAAATGCAGTCATGCTGCAGCATGGAATACGTTATATCGACTTACACAGTTTATGTCGCTGATAATATCTTAGCTAGTTGAATATTAAAGATTTTTTTAGTATGATATCTTGTCTTCTCGGTTGTATTTCTTGTCCAAGAGCTATCTAGTGAAGTAGGGGCCATCTTGTGGAAAATGTTGAAACTGAAGCCCGGAGCAACTCGAATTTGCATCACGAGAAAAAGTGAATTTTTTAACTATTAAAAACGACCAAAAATGGACCTACTCTATTAATTCTTCAGACCTCTGTTACGTATTCTAGGTTTAGTAAAAAAATATTGATATATCTATACCTAATTTTTATTTAACAGCTATTTAATTTAATTAAATTAAGCAGACCTTATGTAAGGTATATTCCTTAATTTATACTAGATGAATAAGATGTCCGGAAAAACCTAAAATACAACGCTATAAATAATGACCTAAAAATAAGATTACAGGACAATTTATTAATTTAATTTATGATATACAGTAATTGCTTTAAATTTTAAAATACACTGATTATATATGAAAAGATTTTTTTTCAGTAAATTTTAACAGGAGAAATGTCTAATTACAAGTGGTGAACAGTTAAAAAAAATCTATTCCATACAAGGCTTAAAGAAAGATAAATTACGGTAAAATAAGGTACTACTAATACTATTATATAACATATTAGAAAATTAAGTCTTGTACATTTTTTGTCATTCCGCCGTATATTCGAATAAGGAAATAGACATTTCAGCAAGTACATAACGGATGAGTCAGACATCATCATCAGATACATCAGTAGTCAAAGAAAGAACAAAGACGTAGTTAATCTAAAGGGGGGGAAGATAATGGACAGTATAATTGGGATATAAATGTTCTGAAAAGACTTCAAATTAGCAGATTGAATTAAAACCGAATTAAATAGTTAGGTTTAGCAAATCAAACTTTTAAAGATATATAAGGATTTATTACTTTCCTAAGGGATCTCTAGTCGAACCCACATCGGTGGAGTTAAAGAAAGGATTTCCCATGCCCAATATAATAAAATCAGACATAATTTTTTTTTAAACTAATCCAATCAACATCAACAACATAGGAAAAAACCTATTATGGAGTTCAGTATAACACACACAAATTTTAATGTTGAATAAGGAAGAACGAACGCCAATAATTAAGCAAAATATGAGTTCTCCTTTTCTACTGACTGCTACCGAAGATAATTCGTAGATTCCGATTGACTCAGGCTGAATCATTCCCGTCATGTTCATAGTATTATATTCAGCAGTATTGGTAACTATTTCTATTAGTTTAGGAATGATTAAAAGGATTTATTACTTTCCCAATGAACTTTTCATAAAATAGAAAGTATTACCTCAACCAGAGTATGTAAATTGAAATGTATATATATATATATATATATATATATATATGTATGAATCGTATCTCGTATTATGGTAATCTGTTAAACAAATTACCACCATTAACCTAGTTAAAATCGTTATATCGATATACAGAGAGCTCCTATTTAAAAAAAAATTATAAAAGTAATAATTATTGGTAATTTGCTAATTAAAGGGATGATTTGTTCATATCAATTTGTTTAAAAATATTTCTATCGTCATATATTATAGTACGCATCCTTGGAGAAACATTTGACCTAATTGCGTGGAATGGGAAACTGGCAGTAAACTAAACAACAAAGACATCTTGCACGCTAAAATAGGGCACCGACGGCCTATGATTGATTACAAGCAGATGGGGCATTAAGTTAGGAGGTTGTCTTCGTTTAAGAAAAATAGAAATAGACATTAACAACTGGAAGACAAAATACAGGAATAGAAGTTGCAAAGCATACACTATTTTCGAATAAACGTCTTAAATGGGATCCCTATAAAAAATTAAAACTCTGTTAGTAGGTTTCAAAATTTACTTTAGAAACGCATTATGAAATTCTCTTATACATTACCATCAGACCTATTCTGAGTTCTATAAAACTATCAAAATCCTGCTGGTTCAAGCCCTTCAAAAATCCCTTTTATTCTTTATTACGTCACAAATAATATAATCCATTTTATGTAAAGAGCTGATTTTAAGTCTAGACCTACAAGGGGCACACCATGCCACGCAATGGAAAAAATAATATTGTTTGAATAATAAATATAATGTTCATGGTGAGTAACGAAAGAAAATTGCACGGCCCAGGAGCGTCCAAACATTGAACTCGAACCAGTCCATATGCTACACATTAGACCAGAAACAGATATTCTAGGATCTCATTTAATTAGAAATTCTAATTCCACACAACCCGGGTAAAATTTATGGAAACTAGGCAAATTTCGTTTTATTGAAAACTAGTCTCAATAGAGTCTTGGACACGTATCAAACGTCTATAATATTAGGGGAAATGTTAATGGATCAAATGAATTTATGAGATCCGATGAAACGTACATAAAACGAAATACGTAGATTTGAATATCGTGTATAAAAGAATTGAGTAAAACGTCATCTCATCTATAGTTGATTCTGTGTGAATTGTGATTTAGTGCAACAAAAATGTAGGTTGATTCATAAACGGATTTTGTTAAGATTCAGACATATTGTTTTGTACAATAAAATCGTGGTTTACAAATTGAAAATTTAAAACCGGATGTTAATGATGTATTACAATAAATCCGGAGAAAAAGTCCAACTGTTAGGAGGAGTAACGAAAATAAGACTCAAAATAATGAACATAAGATATTGTTTTGTACAAAATACAAAAAAAAATAACTATGAATATAAATTGTTATAATAGAAACAGGAAAACCCCAAAACAGACAATTTATTGAAGAATATGTAATTCTTGTAGGTGTTAAGTAACGTAATAACTTGTTTGATGTTAAGTTTAAAATTCATAAATCTTCAATAGGCTCACTAGTTAATGACCTCTTATCTTGTCTATTCTCGATATCCGTCCGAGGGGTATGATGAGGGTATGGTGTCAATGGATAGTTCCTTTATAAAGTGTAATGTATATAATTATTGATCAGATATCGAACTTATAATTACGTTTTAATGCAGTTGTATATTTTACTAAATAAAATTTAAAAATTAATGTTGTATCTCCTATTTGAAAATAAAAAATAAATTCTTTCAGGAACTAATCATATATTTTTTGCATAATACTTCTAACTAAATTTATTTTTGTGTGAGAACCTTTGTTTTTTAAATCCACTATTTTCTTAATTTATAATTATTATTTTTAATTAAAATCGAAAGTTTGTTTTTTTACTGAAAAAAGTATGACATCACATGTGAATCAATATTTTATCAAATTAAAAAAAAATCCCTCAACAAACATTAAAAATAAAATAAAAAATAGATTTTGGATTCTTGCCCCTATTACTCAGACAATGAATACACCACGCGACAACGGGAACTCAGAGCAATGGCAATTGGGCAACAGCTTTATATTTAGACACAGCGACAATTGGCTACCGGTCATTCGCACACAAATGAGCCCGCAGTTTCAATTCTTTATTTATAGAGCACGACTGCTGTGGTGGAATTTATTATAAAAACGTATAAATAATGAATATAAACATAAATATTCGAATATGAATAAATAATAAAAGATTTTATAACGCAATCCTACCATTCTATATCCTGCTTTACAAGTAGGTCCAACGATAATTAACCGTGCTCTCATAATCATACAATATATTTATAATTGATGATAAAATCATAAAATTAAGGAACCCAAGAAAATGTATGATATTCCGACTAACGAAAGATGTTATAAATAAAAAATAATATATTCTACTTAATTAATTATTATTAATAATGACAATGAAGTAAATGTATCATAAGGAAATGGAACCCTGAACCGTTTAATTAACTGTTTAGTGTGCTGTTCCAAACATTTATAAATGAAAATTTAAATTTTTAAACTTTTCATCTCGGCTGTGGAAAATAAATGATTGTTCCCTACATAATCTTAATCAGCTAGATAACACGTTGCATTTTTTATTTTATCATTTTGTCTAACACTGGTCGTACATCCTGTAAATTACTTTACTTAGACCCTCTTCATTTGTGACAAGACACTAAAGTTTAAAAAAATAAAATTGTAGAAAATAATTACAGAATGAATAATTATTTATTATATCAGGAAGTCGCAAACAATAGCGTTTCTGAATCGTTATACAAAGCCTAAAGAAAAAATAATTTAAAATTTAAAAATGTAGGACAAAAAAAACTGATAATGGTTTTCATTACCTATATTCTTAATTTATTATTAAGGATTTATTTATTTCTATATTTCTATTTATAACTTGATCTTATTCATTTATTTGATTGCTGAAACAGTATACCTACATTATAATAATTTTTTTTTAAGAAAAAAAATCTTATTCTATTCTATATGGATAACAGTTAATGAGTTGCAATAATAAATAATAATAAAATTATTAATAATAACAATCCAGGAATTTTTAAATTATGTTTTCCCTGTTTATCTCTCCTGGAAGAGTAGATGCTCTCTGACCTTGAGTGGCCTAACACATGAGGGCATTATCTTAACGGGATAGACAAGAACTCAGCTCGGCTCACAATAGCTTTTACTCGTGTTTGAGCGAGAGGAAAAAAATATTACAAAATATCAATTCTGAATCTTTAATAGTATTTATATATTAGAAATAAAGTATAGTAGTATGAACTCAAGGCCGATAAATAACGGTCCGAAGTACAAGAGGTTTAATATGAAGTGTACTCCATTTATGTTATTAGATAATTCGGCGTCTTATAACATAAAAAATAATATTAATAAATGTGATTATTAAAAACTAAATTAATAAAAAGAGAGAAGAGATTAAAAAAAAATAATAGCAGACAGAAAATCTCACTTTTACAAGATCATATACCTTACACACCCAAAATAAAAATAAAAAACAAAAACAGTACAGATATTTGTTTATTTTTTTGTTGTCACTTGATCTTTAAGAACAATATGACCTAATAAATCTATTTATAATGAAGTGATAGATCGCACTTGTGTTTCTAACTTAACCTTCAAAAAGTATACAAAATTGTGGAAATGTTAAGTATTTTAGAAATTAAAAATCCACTAAAAATGTTTATTTCCTGTTAAATAATATTTAAAAAATAAATAGGTATAAAAACTGTGGAATTCTAGTAGCTCCGCATTACAACAAAAACTCCACGCAGGATTTCACACTGATAATTGTTCTTCGTATCATAGTACCAAAATAAAGTGCCTGTCAGTCTATTTTTACTGGAGAAGAGATAACTTATGGATGTTAAGAGGGAACAAGTGCATCACACAGTATAGCAACAAGTCTAATATCTTAACTGCCCAAAAGCTGACTTCATGTGTTGGACTCCATAATATCAAGAAACTAGAAGTTATTCACTGGTGGAATACAGTATTTAGAGCATAGGATGGATCGAAATGTCAGAAAAATAATAGAAGGACATATATCTCGTGTCATTCCAAACAGAAAGCAGTCAAGAAACTGAAAAAACATAACTATTATCTGATATGAAAATGGTTCACAGAACCAGAAATTATTTAAAACTGTACCACAATATTCCAGTAAGGGTCTGGGGTTCAGTACTTTATAAAGTGAATATTACTGTGTCTTGTTCAACGGCGAATAGAGAAAATAACCCAAGAGAACTCATCGACAGGTCAGATATCCATTTTACATGCGATATTTTTATTACAGTTCTTAATGGAACAGAAAATAAGTTTTCATTAAAAACTCAGCTGAAACCTGAACCAGGCAGTTAGTGAGTCTAGAACCAAACTTAATTTTATTCCAAGGATTTTTAAAGAGATCCAGAAAAAAATCTTATCAAAAAGGAATACAGCGATAAGAAAGATGCGAAAATTAGTTTAAGTTAGAATACAATGAATTAAATAATTTAATAAATAAATAATAACTGTGGCAAATATTATTATTATTTTAATTGCATTACTATTCGTTATATATAGTATCTAATACCCCAAGAATTCATATATACATAATATACAAGTAACTTGAGATAATTTAACCATGCATGAAATAAATTACTAATTTCTAAACTTGAAATGTTAAACGTTGTTTAAAAAAAAAAAAAATGACATGTTGGCAAAATGTAAAACATTACTGTTTGACCGAGTTAAAGATTTGAATGCGAAAGATGTCGACAAGTTCTAGATCTTTATCGGACACCATGCCTTTCAGATTCAGATAGCTGAATTCTTGCGACTCATTAGTGACGGCAAACTGATATGCGTTGTTGATTTGCAGAAATTAATTGACATGGGAATTGCAAAACAAATTTTATCATTGCCAATTTCTGAATTATATTATAGCAAGAATAAACAAGGAGACATTTATAAACACTTAATAATTAGCAATCTAGTGAGAATCAGTATGTCTATTAATATATATTTAATAAGAAATAACAAAATTTAATTGCAAGAGCTAGTAATTTATAAGTCAACAGGTGACAGTGGATACTCTTTGGTGAAGTGTTACAGTTAAGCAAACAATTATATTATATTATAGATATTCATTTAAAATAATTTATATAAATTATATTCTCATTCTATAATAGTAATAAGCCTGCATATTATTTGGATATAAAATACCCAGTCTGCAGACTTACTAGTCCAAGGAAAATCTTGGAAGAGCTTTGGATAACAATAATAATTTGGAGTTGAAAAATATGTAAAATTAGTAAATATTTACTCCTTTAAAATTATAGAATATTTTCTTCTTCATTTAGGATTTATACATTCCTCTTTTCTTAAAAATGACATCACGAATAATCATAGAATTTGGTTCATTTTTAAAAACAAAAACGGAGTACTTAGAAGAGGCGAACTAATTAATTTTCGACCTAATGGAATTAACACTTATTTACAAATCTTGCAGATATTTTCTTTCAACTCAATATTAATTAGCTGACAAAAAAAGGTTAAAAAAAATTATATATATTTTTATTCTATTATTTTTGGTTAAATAAAATTATATATTTAGCTCATAATATGAAAACCATACATAATTCGAATACCTTCTATTACATTGGATAAAAGAAAAGAAAATTAACTATAATTTTGATTCTAACTATTTCTTTGTTCTGAAGCAAACGCAAGTCGAGATTACGAGAAGGGGTGCAGACTAACCAAATGAGGAACAGAACAGGAGGAGGGAAATTCAAGGAGGTAGAGTTCAAATTCGAAATTAGCATTTGAAAAATAAAACTTAGTAATATTCAAAAATCATTCGATTTGATAGATCCTTTTTTATTCCGTCTAGCACTTACTTCAAAACGAACTATAAAAATCATAGATTATATGCTCTTGTTTAATTTATTAATATAAACTATTTAAATAGTGCAAATTTATAAGCACAACAGAAAAAAATATTGTTTTATTCTTTATATATTTCCGAAAACATTCATGGTAGTAAAGTTGAAATTCATAAACTGTAAAACGTAATCAAACAAATTTTCAAAACTTCTCTAAAATATTTAACCAAGATACCTTTCTGGTTCCTCTTCAACTGAATCCTATTCGATTAAAAGCGGATGTTCTTAAACGATTACTAAGAATTCTGAATAAGAACGTAATTCTTCTATTCATGTAAGGAATTTAATTTATTGCAGGTTGATTATTTTAAAAAAATCATTATCAGATTCCATGATGGAAAAGAATTCATAAAAAGATAATTTTTTTTTCACTTTATTTCATTTATTTGTATGCATGTATCTTTTGAAAAAAAGAATGAGTAGATAGGCCTCGAATTTTAATTAAGATCCTTCAAAATCATCCAAATGCAAAATATCCAAACTTTTCACATAAAAATCCCAATGCTTAGACTAAAAATAAAAGATATTCCACTTATCTGTTGGAATAGTAGATAGTTTTATATAATTATTTCATATTAGGTAGTAGAGCATTTTTAGAAAAAATGTAGCTAAATCGAGCAGCATTAGAAAACTGGGAATCGGCGTGAACGCACCACTTGGGCCTTTCTTATCATACATTAAAAGTATTCCCTATAATAAAAATATTGGTACATGTACAACGACGTTAAAGTCTCTTAACAGAGAGAGATCATATCACCAAAAAAAAAAAAAAATGGAAAGAATTTCTTCCTTACCCATTTCACCTCTGAAATCTCATGATTAGGCCCTGACTTATCTTATTTTTAGAACATTTACTAATAACACTAGATCAGTTTTTGAAAAAAATTGTAAAATCGTCCGTAAATGGCAATCGGCGTGATCCCCAATGATTGAGGATGGAACAATCCAAAGGGCTCCGAAATAATGTCTACCAAGATTTGTAGTTTTTTGTGCAAAAACCAATATATTTGGGAAGCATATCCGAAAGTAAACTGTTTTTTTCTCTTTCCATCTTTACTACACACGATGTAAACATAATTTAAATTAAAAAAAAAAATAGGTAAGCAAGAATCTAAAATGGACAGACAGAAACTGTAACATGAAAGAAACAAGAAAGGACAGAAGAGTACAAGAGCCAGAGCGGAGTAGAACCTGCACCGTCCCACACACTGACAGCTTGCTAATTAATGATAAATTATCACTGTCATTTTCTCGCCTCCAATGGCATACAGTGTAGTGCTAATGGATGTTACAAGTCACAGCTCAAGCGATTAAATGTACAATAATTAATAGCATATTCCTAAGGACATCATTTAAAACTATCCCCAAATGAATAGATAGTAAATTAATACTTTCCAGGATTATTGAAAAATTTAATAATAATAATTTTGGCATTATGAGGGGAGAATAAATGAAAAATATATCTTGTCCCCTAAGAACAACAATGAAGATATACAACAACAACAACAACCTGTGGGTGGAGATCTAATATAACATGAATGCAGCAAGAAGGTATCATCTTCGGATATTAAGAAAACTCCAACTTTGCTCGAAATTATAGTGTAGAATATGAGAAAGCCTGGGAATACCAAAAGCGAAATCTTATAAAGCCGTTTATTAATTTTTTCAGTCCGGTTTTCATCAGATAGTCCTCCATACCCTAAAATCATTTTTTATTTACATTATTTATCTAATTAGATTGGCGAAAACCACGAAATCACGTTGAAACAGAAAAAAAAAGTCATATTTCATTACTACACCCTAATAGAGAAAATTAAATAGAAAAAGTATATCCCGTATACATTTTAACAGTTTAATTTGGAAATAAAAAATAAACAAATAAATACAATATCAAATTGAGGCGTTCCTAGAAAAAAAACACCTCAAGTAAAAAAAAAAATCGAAAAATCAGTTAGAGCCGCCTTCATATTGAGGAAAGTGATTGGATATGACCAATTCTATTAGAAACACAATATCGTTCTGCATAATATTTAAATCATACGGGAATTAGGAAAAACTATACAACTCTGAAATGTTCCTAGCAATAACCACCATCTTTCAGTAAAACTTTGAGCATCTGCGACAGATAAATGTGGAAAAGTTGAAACATTTCATCAACACCATCCCTATGCACAGTTGATTATCTGATTTTAATAAGTGATAGTCGCACTGGACAAAATGTCATTGCTTGTTGTATTTCACATTTTTCATAATTATTCTCTGATATATAAGTGTTTAACTTATATAAGTCGCAAGTTATTACTTCAATGACTATAGGGTATAAATATAACATAATTTTTAGTGAATTATTTTTTATCATTTATTATTATTTATCATTGAATTAGTTTTTTTCTCTATTCAATCAGTAAACCCCAAATGTATTTTCCACAGCCAGAGTATATTATTTTGTATCACTTAATTAGTTCTGATAACATTCCTTATGCCTACTGATAATTTTTATTTTTAAATAGGAATGCAAGAGATAAATCAGTTTTTCTTTTCTTTTTTTTTAATTTTCTTAATTTCTTAGTGATTGTGATTTTCTAACTAGTGATGTTTATGCCGACAAACTTACTTTTTTTTTCTTACTACAGAAAGTAAACAGTTTTGTAATCATGTGGGAACTGAAAATACAGTTCCATCTTATAACAAAAATTTCCACTCGCATTTTACGTTTCAGACATCAACAGACAAATTTGATTTCTTACATGTTTTTAGTAATATCCAAGAATTACCAATAAAAACGCATCCTAGAATTAGATCCAAACACTTATCTTTTGGGCTGTATCAATCTTGGATTGCCTAACTAATGTCCAAATTAAACGTCAATCTAAATTGATGATCCCATCAACATCCGAGAATCGGACCGACAAACGCTCACAAAAGAAGGTCGCCGTGTAATGTATCACTCGTGAGTGATGTGTCTTCGACACCATCTGAGATATAAATCACTCCAAGTTACGAAACTGCAAAAGAGTTAAAATAGGCACCCCGCCAGGAGGTTAATACGTTCCTCAGAGAGCCCACACCTTAGGCGGGAACCAAGGGTATCCTTTGAGGTCACTAGGCGAAGTCTGGAAAGGTTTCGAAATTAAAGGATTAACTTTGAATCAAGGATTTAATCAGTAAAAAAATAATTTAAAAATACTAGTCTAACATGTTGCCATAAATCCCTTGAACACCTGAAGTAGGATAATTTAAAAAAAAAGTAATATCTTATCCAGGCTTTTGAGATTATATATATATATAATCCACGGTCAGCTATCTACTCATCGTTAACTTGTGCTAAGCATTGTTACAATAAAACGAATTTCATTTCATTCTTTTACGATTCATTAACTTAATTATCATAAAAGTTACCTGCTTGGTAGAGCACATCGAACGCTATGGTGAGATAGCAAAATCATGTTATTAAATTACAAAATTCCACCACTTACCTGGAAAGGAAAAAAAAATCATTTAATACAAACAATAACCACAAACAGATTAAAAAAATCAATAAAATTATTCCATTCATTTCGTTTCTTTTGTTAAAAATAAATGTAAGCAAATATGACAAAAAACAAACAAAATAAATCAAGAAGGAAAAATAATGGTAAAAAATGAGGTTATCAAAACAAAAAGGTAAAAGAAATATTTGTAATATTACTTACCAATAATATATTCAATAAATGATATGAAGCAGGATATAAAATAAAATAAATAAATTAAAAAGGGAATAAATTAGTTATGAATAGCCATACTGAACAAGAATTATCACTGTTAATTAGATTTCTATTGCTACTTCCAATTATATCTATTTTTCAATTACGTTATACCCAATATTGACTATAACACCTATCAATATGTTGCAAAATATTTTTAGTGTCAGCAATCATGGTATAATATAATTTTCTCATATTTTTAGGAATCATATAGTCACTTAAGCTAAGATACGTTGTTAATCGATAAAGAATCTTTATACCATTAAAAAAAAATAATAAATAGTGTCAGACAAAAATAAAAAAGAGAATTACAAAACGATAGTGGAGAAAAAATGTTTCTAAATTTTCGTACATCATCACTTACCTATAAATGGAACATCTAGTAAGGAAAATGTTTCGATTGTGAAAAATTTTGAATTTGAGTTTTCGAAGGAAATAGACGTTTTTTAGGTATTTTTTACTTTAATTCCAGATTGACCTGATAGGCCTTACATGGTTTATATAACATTTACAATTTTTTTTTTTTTTTTAACAGTTGATTATAGGGGTACAAAAAACACTCCTAACTAGATACAACGTTATAATATAAAAAAATATGATCAAATAAATAGATGAAAATAATAATTCTTGGTAAGAGAGAAAATTAAAGTTAATAACAAAATTAAAAACATTCGCGGACTTGACAAAACAGACAATTGCCCTCTAATAGGAAAAAAATAACAAGTTAATTTGAAAAAAGGACAAAGAGAAAATAAATAAAATATGATGTTATGTAAATAATAAAATTAATAACTACAGAATTTATAACAGAATGCCCTGCAACAGTCTGGGCTTCAGTCTTCAGGTTGAGGTTGGGTTACCCAAGTTGTCACTGCTCCTTTAACTGTCAGTAACAGAGTGGAATTTCATGAATCGTTTTTTAATTTAATCATCCATTGACTCCATTTGCAATTACCAATGTAGTTAGCTATTACTTACAAACCAAGGAGTAGCCACTGCGATTCTGAGGACTTTTTTTTAAGATTGTATAGAGGTCCCTTGAATCGCACGAAATGGTCTGTGCGTATATGAACAGCTTAGCTCACGTACGAATGACGAAAATGAAGTTCCATATTTAGGCCATACGTATGCCTGGGATGTTACATTTTATATTAAAATCAAGACTTAACGAACGATTGTCTCCAATAGGCCCATAAATGTGTCTCAAGATCTTCCTTTGAATCTGTCAATACGTCCAAATGATGCTTTATGCAATGAAAAGATTTTAGAGGCGAATGACATGACCCATTAGTGTTTCGTTAATCATTGATCCTAACAGCTTTCTTTCATAATATATATGTGTTTTTTTTTCGAGAAGTAATTTGTGGTTAAACAAAGGAAAACGTTTTTCGAAGTCATATGTTGTAGATAAGATTAATATCTATTTACTTATTATGAATTTGCATATTTGCAGCAATTAATTTGAATACCATCCGATGAACGAAGAACGACCACTCCCTAGACACGCTGCCGTGTTTTGAAACCATATTAAGAACAATGGACTAATGAACACATCATGGTTAGGAAATGCTAATTACGGATTGATATGCAATTAAAATACTACTTTATGTCCACTGCTCTCTTTTTCGAAGCCGTCAACATAATCACGGTTTGCGCACAGAGCTGAATATTTTAGAAAGGTCCCAGACCACACGCGAGTGACCACCTCTGCAATCAATGAAATGATACCCTGGATTATATTTCGATAGACGAGAGAAAAGGACCATTTAGAAAGAAATATATCAAGACATATTATTTATTTTTTTTAAGAGTATGACAAATCTTGAGTATGATTTTAAATATTTAAATTGATAATTGGACCGATTTCAGCAACAAGGAAACAACTATCTGATTTAAAAAATCTGAGTAAATTATAACTTCACAATTATTATCATGAAATTTAATTATTACTTCGAAAACAATAAACCAGAAAATTTCAAAATTATTTAAACTTAATTTAAACTATTATACTTTTACAAAATTATTCTAAAATGTATGAATAGTAATTTATTTTGAAAACATATTTAAAAAATGTAAAAATAAAAAAAACCACTATTTGGTACCAGATATGTCCAATGGTTTACCAGAAGAACTAATCAATACATCAATCACAAACAAAACAAAACCAAGAAATATTTGACTGGGCCCTTTCTTACTTCAATTAACCTGTAGTGCGTTTAGTTATATATATTATTTATTCATATATACTTAGAACCTTATTTTTATCGTATCCTTAATATCATTTTGTTTAATTGTATCCTTTTGTTTTAACGATTCTTTCTTTTGTTTATGTTATATATATTTTATGTATTATTGTATTTTGTACAATATAGCATTTATTACATATTTTATTCTTTTTTTTTTATATTACATGTTGTATTCTTATTTTTAATCAAAATCGGGCCATACTTATTACAAGTTCATTAGCTCATTATTATTTTAATAATTATAGATTGGTATCATTATTATTCACTTTCGTAAATTTTTTCAATTATTTTATTTTACTTTATTTTCATTTTAGTATTTTGAATTTAGTTAATTGACTGATTAGTTTTAACACTTGGAATTAACCCATATTGTACTGTTCTAGCTTATAAATCATAGCCTCCACAGCGGTCTAATAATCAAAAGTGTAACTAACCCAAATTCATTTATGTTATTATTTCTGTGTGTTATCTTGGCACCGAGCTAGATGTTGGACCATACTGGATGTACGTTTCAATTTAAATATTTTTTTAAAAAATGCAATATAGTTGTTTTTTAAGTATCACATAATACTATGTCCTGCAGAAAAGATCCAGATAGCTCAATATTCCCACAGAAAATTCGTACCATATATAAACTCATCACAAAAACAATGAACCCTTAAACTTTGAATCCAAGTTTTAAAAAGTCAGTCGCATGCAACTTTCAACTAACACCCTGCTTTTGAAAATTATTCCTTTTAAAACAGCTATTTTTTATTATTCCGGATGACGATACGTTCTCAGTAATTTCATAAGTAGGCAAGTGAAAGTAAAATCTGACTATTGTCATAAAAATCATAGGGAAACTATAATATTTATTTTATCTTTTAGTTACCATATTCTTTCGAATATTATATCAATTCATTAAACAAAATAATGTTACTTAAAAATTATAATTTTTTTATAGCTATGAAAATCCGTATCTATAGGTTTCTTGATCTGTGAAAACGATCATAAAATTTCTTCCCAGCTGGAAAATAATAGTTGAACAAAACATAAAGCCATGTACAATGGAATACGCTCTCGACTACTTCAGATTTCTTGGTTCACCCGAACATGAAATAATTCTTCATTATGCCACTAGTTGTTTATATAATAATATTTTAACAATATTCTTACTTTGAGCCTCTTGTTTTTAAACCTCTAAAAATTGATCAATAAGCCACTAAAAAAGTAGACCTATTTTGGATCTGAGATGTATGTATAAAATAAGCGGATAAAATAAAATATATTGTCTTACATTAAAAACAATACAATGAAAGTGGGGCAATGTGAAGGAAGAATGAAATTCATATGACTACGGCAATAAGGAGCCAACCTACTTTTTTTTCTCCGTTTATTCTAAGCAATATATTATTTTATCATTATGTTATTTTATTTATTTATTTTTCATACAGATAGTTTGATTATGTTCATCTTTTCTATTCTTTTGTTTGTATATATTTTAAGAGAGTTTTTTTTATTATTA
>NW_027111631.1:954851-975488 GCF_000696795.3 Halyomorpha halys
CTTTTATTTATTTTTTTCTTCCTTTCTTTTTATTTTATTTATTTATTTTTATTTTAGTATGTATGAGATTCATTCATCACTATTACCTATTGCCCACAACTGTGTGGCAGATTGTAATATCTATCAATAAATAAATCTATCGATTCTAAGCAATATACACATGTTTTCATTTTTCAATAAAACACAAGTCCCTATCACAATGGTATACAGGAATGCTGAGCAATTGGTTCTGTCGAGAAATAAAATTGCAGAAAAGTTTGTTATGACTGTGCCGATATTAAAGGATATGCATTAAAATTATACTAAGATTAATATCTAGTATTCGAAGAGTGGGCAGAACAATGGAGGATGAGAATATGAAGCGTCACATTTTCCAATACGAGACGAGTAAATATTTTTTAGAACCTGTTCGAGACTGAATGAATTTTAAATGTATTAATAAAATTTTATAATTTAAGACATAGAAGGATGTAGTATGGCTTAGGAAGCGAAGAAATTTTTGCTAGAAAGCAAATCTTGTAAACCTTAATTATGGTAATTTTCAGAAGTTAATATTTTTTTAAATAGTAATTACATAAATATTAAATATAAAACATTCTCTGAAATATAATACCAATCAATGATGACATGATTTATCATTATACGTCGGTGGCGACGTTTTTCTTTTTTATTGACAATGAAAAAACAATGGGCTCCTTTTCCTCCGAAATGTAAAAGGTTTTACGTTGCAAGAGGCTTAGAATCAACAAATCAACAAAAAATAAAAATAAAATAAACAGTGCACCATAGGCCGGCACAAAAAGGACACGGCGTCTTCCTAAAAATAAATATCAACAAATACTGGTACCAGGTGTATACAACAATTTCAAGTTCGATTGTGCAATCTAGATAAAAATCTCTTTCAAAGACGCACATTATTATTAACAGTATCAAATATATCACTAATTTGACATGCATACGTTAATTATAGTTTTACAGCCTCAAATTAATTTATAAAACTTTACAGGTTATTATGCCTAAGTAAACTTAATTTAACACAGTCAAAATAAACCTATAAACACAACCAATAAGCGAAAACATATTTGCACTATTCTATCTGATTTACCTGTATTTTTTACTTCTTTACAAAATTATTTATAACATTGTATTTCATTTGGAATGGGGGAGAAGAATATTAATTCAAAATTACAATACTGATTTCTTTCTTTGTCCATTCTGTTTTTCTATTTCCTTGTCCAAAAACCTTAATTTGCCTTCTTGCTTCAATTCAACCCAAATAAAACTGTTTTGATTTTGTTAACACCATGATTTTACAGAGAGAAAATAATAATTATAAAAGAAAAATACTTGGAGCCATCTATATATTACAAAACATTAATTATACAGATAATTTTAAGTCAAACACGTAAAATTTTAACCAACATTATGAAGATATTTTATGTAATATTAATTTATGATGAATATAGATCAATTTTAATAATTGTTTATTATTAAATTTTATAGGCTTTTAATAATAAGATAAACAAAAATGAAGTGTAATAGGAAATGATAATTTACCTTACCTGGTCGTTGAAAAAGGTCAAATAATATTGTAGTGATAAGTTAATGATAGTAAAATATATAAATCGGAAAAAAGTAATTTATTATTAAATATTATGGTGACTAATACAGATAAATTAAAACATAGTATGGTGCAAATTTATTGGCAAAGCATATATGTTTCCCTTATAGTTTTATTTTGACTGTGTTAAATTGACTTAGGCAATTTGGTAAAGTTTTATAAAATAATTTGAGGCTCTGAAACCATAATTAACGTATGCAAATCATATTTATAATGTTTTTGATGCTGTTAATAAGTTCCAATTGATTGTACTTGAAGATGGGTGGATCGGTCGAAATGGACATGTAATATGATTTAACAAAGAAGAGAGGAAGACTTTTGGATACCTATTTTTATTACCAATAAAACAACTAATCTCGAACTAAATAATAAAAATACTTGTTTAAAACTGAATATTACAGAAAAATGTAGGACAAATCAAAAAATGTCAAATTCCTAAATACATTGCAAAATGTATTCATGTACTATGTACAAAATATAAAATGTTTGTGGACTTGCATTAAAGTTTTCAATATTTTCTTTATGATTTGCTCAAATGTCTTCCGAAAAAAGTGGCGTTTTAATTAGCAATGAACCCAGGATAAAATACTATACTGGGCTTACAAGTATTTTCCAATATCGTCGATGAAATTTGAAACCAGCTCTACAACTATATAATACTAAAACTCTAAATATTAAAGTCATAAAATTATATAATGCTCACAAACGCCAGATGAATAAAATTCAATAATTTTATTAAAGCCCAGATCCACATAGAGATATTAACTTTTTTTATCCCAAAACCAACGGTTAGTTGTTAATTTTAATCGTTTATAATCTGGATACTAATTTTATTATTTATGAACACAAATCAATAGTTTCCAAAATTATATTATCAAGCTGTACAGACTTAGTCAGATTAGTCAATATGTTTTATAAAGACTAATAAATTGGCATAACTCAATTAAATTTACTTTTCTTCTGGTTTAGTAAAAAATTAAACTTTAAAATTCCAAAATATCACATTGTAAAAGTCCTAAAATCATAAAACAGAACATTATATCATTACTTATTCTTGAAATGGGAAGGTCTGCCTGTAGAAGAAATATAGGATTTTTCATAGATTTATAAATAACTATGAACAGGCATTGATATAATGAAGTGCCTAATAATTTAACTATATAATAAAACACATGTTGTGCATAAAAATCAACTAATATTGAAATATGGAAACAGAATGAAACACTCAATAAATACATTATAAATTATACAAAATTTAACTTTTATTCGGAACATATGTAAGAAGGGAAGTACAGGTTTTGCCGTCTCAGAAAAAATGGACGAGCCACAGAATTCTCCGTGGCCAACATCAAAAGAAGAATACGAACTGAAAGATGTGATAGGTGTCGGAGCGACGGCTATAGTCCACTCTGCTTATTGCAAGTCCAAACGAGAGAAGTGTGCCATCAAAGTGATTTACTTAGAAAAAAGCCACATAAGTTTGGAAGAGCTTAACAAAGAAATTAAGGTGATGGCGTCATGCAAACACGAGAACATCGTGACATACTACACTAGCTTCGTCGTCAAGGAAGAACTTTGGCTAATACTGGGACTTCTTGCAGGCGGATCTCTCCTGGACATCATAAATCACAAGACGAAGATGAATGATTGCAAGAGCGGTATATTCGATGAAATAACTATAGCAACCATTTTAAAAGAAGTTCTCAAAGGCTTGGAGTACATTCATAACAACGGCCAAATCCATAGGGACATCAAGGCTGGAAACATTCTTCTCGGGGAAGACGGTACGGTACAGATAGCTGATTTCGGAGTGTCAGCGTTACTCGCGACTGGTAAAGACGAGTCTGGGGAGAGGGTCCGGTATACATTTGTCGGTACACCCTGCTGGATGGCCCCTGAAGTTCTAGAGCAAGACTCTGGCTACGACTATAAGGTAGACATTTGGTCTTTTGGAATCACAGCGATAGAAATGGCTACAGGCACAGCACCTTATTACAAATATCCACCGATGAAAGTCATAATGCTCACCTTACAGAACGATCCACCGACACTGGAAACAAATACTGACGACAAGAATCAGTACAGTAAGTATAGTAAGACTTTTAGAAAACTAATATCAGATTGCTTACAGAAGGATCCTTTTAAAAGGCCGACAGCAACAGAACTTATGAAACACTCATTCTTTAAGAAGACGATGGATCGGAAAAACCTACAGCAAAGTTTATTCGATAAAGGGACCTGTTTGGGTAATGTAATGGAGACATCTATCACACAAAGCGGATCGGGTCAACACTACGACACTGAAACTGGAAAGTGGGTCTGGCCGACTAATGTGGAAGGACATGATTTGAATCAAAATCCTGACATGCCAACAAACAACACACGAGAAGGTGGTTCTCAACAGAACTGTAATACTAAATCTGAACCAAAAAAACTGAAACTTGTTCTAAGGTTACGGAATAATGGAAAGGAGTTGAGAGATATTAGTTTTGAGTTTGTAACTGGAAAGGACTCGTGCGAGGGCATAGTCTTTGACTTGGAAGATCAAGGATTAGTCGACAAGAGAGATGTTATGGCGATTGCAGCTAACTTGCGAATGCTTCTCAACAGTAGTAGTACCCAGGATTCGATAACGTTCCCATTGGAGTCGAAGGATAGTTTGAAGGAAACTCCAAGTGAGACAGGACTCTTCGGCTATGCTAGGATATCAGTAACAGAACTCACTGGCACGAATAAAGAACAACAAATTAGTTCTATACAGAGCAAATAGTTCTGCTTTATTAGCGAGTTATATAACCTTCGAAACCACTTCAATAAATAAAACCATTCCGAATAAATAAAAATACGCAACAGTCAAATAAATTCCTGATAATGCGAATAATTATATGAAAAAATATTCACTATGGAAATACATCGTTTTCATCTGTAAATAAATTATCACTTATAATACAGTCATATAATGAAAACAGCACTATTTAAAAAAAACAAAAAACATATGGTGCTAAATTACCTAAAGATATCCAATATGAGTGCCTTTATAAAAATCTTAATACATTATCATAATCGTAATTATATTTATTTTTTCCTTCCTTACTACCAAAAGTAGCTTTCTTTTCATGTAGCATTAAAAAAAAAATCATGATCGCAGAATTGATTTTCACTAGCATTATAAGTTTAAGACATCAAGGAACATATCTGGTTCCGGGTGTCTGTCTGAGTCAAATTTCTGTTCGAGGATAATCAACCGTATTTTTATTTTGATGACATTTTGAAACATTATGAGCTGGTTAGTCCTAGTTGATCTCAAATCGATCTTAGCAGATTCCACCAAAGCTAACATCCCAGCCAATCCTAACACTATCCTCACCACCTATGCCGATGACACATGTATGCCCTCAGTTAACAATAACCCTTTGATTATATCCCAAACTCTCCAACCCCATATCTTAACGCTGGAAGAATGGTGCCGAAATCGGAGAATAAAAATAAATCCCATCAAATCACTTTTACTCTTCGTCATAAACCTGCCGACTGCCCTACTGTATACTTTAATAATGTTTCTCTTACAACTGTAGGACAGATCCACTACCTTGGACTACACCTGGACAAACGACTAACTTGAAAAGACTGGAAAATGCACGTCGATTCCGACTATTGCAGGACTAACTAGAAAAACGGTCTAAACTTCCAATCCAAATGGAAAAGACTGCAATAACCTACGAAGTTAAGCTATGCAGCTCCACTAAACCTTCAAATTTCTATCGTATCCAATCCAAAATCCTTCCACAAAATAGCTAGTTATTTGCACAAAAGTACGGTCTCCACTAATAAATTAGTATCCAAGGTTGTTTTTTTTTTCTCAAAAAACAAATACTAACTTTATGTTTCAATAAAAATAAATATTTCATCGTGCGGTACCAATTGATTTTTTTTTCGAATGTATAATTAGAAAATAATATAGTGAATTGTATTAATTGAGTTTAAATGTATTATAAATTACAGAAATAGCTTTTTTATATAATAGGCCGAAAACATTTTCATTAAAAAAAAAGCAGGTCGGATATATTTTTATTATTATATTTAGATTATATTTTTAGCGTCATCAAAAACCTTTAAATATACATTTTCATTAAATACGAAAAATATTTTACCTAGCCCCCACTTCCATTCATACTAGAAATTTATTTTTATTTTCAATTTATTTAAGTTCGTTCCTTGTTCTAAATTGCTTTTCTAAATCTTAGTTTCAACTAATTACATCAGTATTTAACTATTTTTTTTTGTATGTACTTAAGTTTGGAGATTACGCAGGTGGGATCAGTGATTTCAAAGAAACTTTTTACGGTGATACTAGGAATTTTACTAGAAAATTTTAGACCTGTATTCCAGGTTTCTTACCATTGCACCCTAAGAGCCGAGACATTTACATATTTTTGGATTTTATCGAATACCGCCTTTATTCTGCACGTATTTAATGGTTAAGATATAACATTTTATTTACCTTTTTTTTTTCAAAATAAGAACAAGAGATTGTTTATTGTATTTAATGAGTTTAAGAGTATAAAATATCACTAAACCCAAAAGTAGCTTCTAGTAAAGTAGAATTTAAAAAACTTAGGAAAAATCAATCAGTCTTTTGAAACCCTAAAATACGAAATTTCATATAAATCAAAAATTAGAAATTTTGGGGCTTGATTTTTGGAGGATATTTTTTTTTTCTTCTGATGTCTTTTCGTCACCCGCGTTCACGAAATAATTACATAATTCCACTCAATATTATCTAAATACAACTCAAACATCACTATAACTGTCGGAAAGCTGAATTTCCTCTTTTCCAACCCATATACTCGTAAATATCATTTAGATTATTTGCTCATATAGAAGAAAAATCAGCTTCAAATAAAGACAAATTTATTAAACATTTTATTTCATGTCTCTGTTTCTAATATTTGTATGAAGGCCAATTTTTACCATTTCGTGTACTTGTTGTTATCTGGGGCTTTAGGGTGTTTAACCCTGAGGTCATCAACGCCCATACAATATATAAATTTATCTTCATGTACTTAAGAGGGTCCCATGATAAAGATTTTTTTTTCTACTAAAATTAGTATCCGAGGGTTTTGCATAGTGCGAAGAATCAATACCATCTTTATTTCTCCACGATAAAATATTTGTCTACACTAGGATAGCCGGTCGATAGGCAAAAGGTAGCTTAACGAGGATCTAGGCCACTTCTTCATTAAATTGTAATTTTTTATTTGATAATAAAAAGTAAATCGTAACAAAGAATCAACTTTGTTTTCATTTCAAATCAATGCTTTACTCATAAACGCCTTCCCTCATTTTCTTAATTTAGATATTGCCGCAGGATTTAGTTAATAGCTACAAGGCAGATTAAGTTGTTTAAATTATATACTCTCATTTTCAAGTAATAAACAACTTGTAATTAATTGATATTTTTACTATATGTAGCAAGTTTAGAATATATACAATAAAAATAATTTGAAAATTATTACATAATAAAACTAAAAAATCGAACTTAATTTTTCTCTGAAGATGCTCCATCCAAACACGTGTTAGCGACAAAATATCATATCTGATTTTCCGACTTTTTTTGGTAAGGACCTCTCTTTTCAGTATCTCCTGAAGAGGCGTCGAAGGAGCCAGTCCGAATCTGAATATGACCGACCATCGGAGAAACATTATTTTAATATGAAAAAATAGCTCAAGAGGAAGATCCAAAAACCGTATATGAAGTTTATTCTTAATGGTTATATGAATTTAAGACTATTGATGAGGCTGTCAGAAATAGTGAGGCCGAAAAGGCGGGCCTAATGACAAACTTCAGGGGCGTGTTAAAGGAGTAGGAGCCAATGGCTGTCTTCTGTTTCAGTCCAGACTGCAATTATAGACATTTTTATCAACATGAGCTCCGAGGACGTGGACAATTTTTCTCTTTTTTTTTTCACTTTTCTTTGGAAAAATAGTAAGGGTTGCAACACCCCCTTCTCGTATTATGTGCTAATAATTCTATTATGGGTGTATGAAATGGTTTAACCCTTGATTTGCCTTATTTAAATAGTTTATTTAACCAATGGTTTCCTTTTCAACAAACACATGGATTGCTTAAACAACTATTGGTCTATTTGTTGTTGACTCAACTCTTGGATTAGGTAAGTTAAATAACATATATTTTTTAAAAGATTTTGCTCTAGTTTACGAAGGTACAATTGGAACTTAATTAACTTGAATAGTTTTTAAATAATTGTTTCCTGTTAAAAAAAAAAAATCTTGGTTTAAGTGTGGAATCAGTCTATAGTCCATATTATTAATATTAAATATTTTGATGAATCACCAATTAATTACAATTATTCTATCGTTTTATTTAATATCATATGAAGGCACAACCAACAATTATATCACACCGTTGGAACAAAGCAACACGAAAAGAATCAAATATTGTGATATTTAAACATTTACAGTAAAATATTATTGAAAAATTATGTTTTTTTTTTATTATTGTTGATTATATGTTATTCATCTATATGGATTTTGGATACCTTAATACGTCGGGTATGATAACAAATACCCGCGAACAAGATTCAGGATTATCATATAAATTTATCAAATTTTGATAGACTATTTGTCAACGGGGTCCGAGGACCCCTTCACCAGTATTTACTGCAAAAAAATTCTCAAAAGAGATTTTACTAATTATAATTTTTTCGAAAATATTTTTGTCGATATTATTAATTTCCTATTCTAGGAGAAGAGGTGAAGTACCAACCCACTAATAGAAAATGTGCTTTTCATATTACGAACCAGTCAAAATTTTAGGCCATTCGCAAACAATCAACAGTTACTTAAAAAATAAAAAAATAGAAAGGCCTGGATGGTAAAGCGTATTGAACCGCATACTTGACCTTCTGATCAGAAGTAGTACTGGTTCGAATATGGCGTGTGGGAGTGTTGATTTTTATTCCGAGGCGGACTCCTCGCTGTAAATTTTGGCTCTTCTACTTTGCCTAGAGTAGGTTGTTAACCTGCATTGTAGTCCAGCTTTCCTGTTTTAAGTTGGAGGACTTAAAGACGTTAAACCCAAATAAAAAATGGCACATGGCACAACTTTCACTAACCACTAATTTCGAAAAAAAAAAACTAACGATGGGAGTTGAAATTGTGAACAAAAATCTTTATTTTACTGTTGCTATAAAAATTCGTATTTTAGAGTTTCTCGAATAATGAGTATAAATTTTGTTCCTGCCAAGAATACAAAATTTAACGAAAGTCGTAAAGCAATCGGAAAAGATAAGCCTCGGCCTTAACCGTTCGAATCCGGTCAAAGTTTTATATTTGTTCCCCTCACGTTATTCATAAAACTCATTAATATTTTGTAACCATTCATTGTTTATTATTGCTAACGATGAGAACAAGATATTTTTTCAAATAAACAAATTAAAGTTTCATTAAAGGAAGATTTTTTGAAAACTCCGCAAAGAAGTCCAGTTAGACAATTCGTTAAATGCAATAAAAGCAGATAAGTATTATTATAATTAAAATATCTTTAAATTAATAGAAAATGTCGAATTACATTAATACAGGCCAGCCTTATTTTAACTTTTTTTTTTTTTAGACTCAGTAAAACTGTAACAGTAAAATTAATAGAATAATTAACTAAAATAGAGCTAAACGTTAGTCCAGTTTAAACAGAGATATGATGTGTAAATAGTTGCTACGTGAGAGACTAAAAAGCATATTTTGGAATCCACTAATGCTAATCCAATGTTTTTTGTCTCTATTTAAAGCTCTCATTAAATATTAATTAGCTAATTTTTTTTTAGAGCAAAAGTACAACAACTACTCTTTTAGTTCATTCAAGAACACCTGATCATCGGAAGATATAGGCGATGAATCCCTTCTTAAATATAGCCCCGAAGGAGACTGGATTCATTAAGCGAAGCAACCTAACAAGAGATTTCTATTGTCTCGTGCAGTAATTACAACGGCTATAAGTGAGCATGATTATCTCGACAGCCTTAACAACTTGAGATTTGGATAATGGACGAGCTCCTCTTATTGGGCTAAGAATAGGTCTCGTTTGGTCCCCGGCTGAACAGCCGTCTTGGTTAGCAGAACAACTCCACGTGAATTAAAGGCTATGAAAATTAATACTTTTTTTTTTTAAATATTTATTAATTGCTGTTTACAACTGTACATTATAATACATTTAGTAAATCTGATCTAAGTTAAATTGGAGTGGTACAGGCGTGTAGAGAAACTACCAATTGGTAGCACTTTAATGACATTTTACATTAGCTGGTCTCGTGGCCATCTTCTTTTCAGGCGCCTTGGAGGATTGTCAGGAATGGAACAGGATGCATGATTAGAAACTAGGGGGTTTGAGTGGTTAGGGAGTTTATAATGGAAGGAGTGATATCTGGTTCGGGCTAGATCGGTTACATAGGGAACATTAATGTATTTATGCATGATTTTATTTCTGACAAAGTAAGGAGCATTGAGGATTTTACGAAGGATTTTGGATTGTAAGGATTGAATACGAGAGGAATTCTGTGCCATATTATAATCAATAATGGCGATTAGGTGAGAAAACAAAGTTCAAATATTGTTGAATTTGATAATGGTGTTGGGCAGTAACTGTAAAAGTCATATTATATTCGTATTAATACAGTTCTACTATCTCATTTTCGTGACCGTACGACAACCACAGAAAACATGTAGACGAGCCTTAAAGAGATACATCTTTATAAAGCCTATATCACACACTTGTAGACCATTTCATTTGATCAACGAAAAAGAGAATATTTATTTTTTTATTAAAATAAAAATACGTACAACAACCCATGAAGGATCAGGAGTTCAGTACTGTGTAAGGAAGTATTGTTACTAGACCAGCGGTTATGCAAGGGGGTGATTTGATCAGAAACTCGACCGTTATACCCAATTTATAACGCACGTTGGACACCAGGAGAGCCCCAGAACCCACAGGGTTGGCTCACGGCTACAGTGTAACAGAAAACAATTTTCTGCCCAGCCGGCTCCTTGGAGTTAGTAGCATCGTGATTTTTTTTTTAATTATGAATTTTTTTTTAATAGCAGAATTAAGATAGTAGTACATAATAAATAATTTTTGTACAAAAGCAGCATTAATTTAATCGTAATCAGAACAAAAAAGATGCTGCGGAAAAACAACGAATTTATGTTGAAAGGAGAAGAAAATATTGAACCAACGTGATAAGTGACGTAATTCATTTTTTTAAATTTAATTTTTATGAGGGTCCCTTAATAGTCTCGATGCCTGTTACCATTTCATTATAGTTCTATGATAGGTCTGTTCCTCTTAACTGTTTCTTTTAAGCGTCAAGAACTGTCAGAGGTTTAGAACTGAAAAACCGTTCTGCCATACAAATAGCTAATAAATAAAATAAAAACAGATTTTACTACGATATAGACAAATAGAGATTACTCTGATGGCTGATATTAAAATATAAATGTATGTAAATGATAAAAAAAAAAACAGCGAGTCATTGTCACCGAAATAAATTGGTTATAACAAACAGAGAACACGTTATCTTTATGACATATTCAATACAGCTATTAACATGTGCCCATCTGCTGCCGCTACAGTTCAATGGAGTTTCTTTTCTTGCTAAAGAAAATAAATGTATTCATCCATACCTGCTAATACCATCTTACAATATGGTGCTCTTATCCAATAATAACACGAGGGGGGGAGAGGCTGGAAGGAGCGGTCTTCACTGTCGTAGACCTAGTTTAAGAGATTACAGAAACTGATCTTTCAACCACTTCCTTTTTATTCCGACTATACTAAGGCATGCGGGTTGTGATTATTGTATTAGTTAACTGCCATTGTACGTCGCTCCTTACGGTTCCTAACGTATCAATTCTACAAGCGGATAAAATATGAGCCATGCAATATGACCTAGAAAAATGTTCAAGTGCTATTCACTGAATTTGCTTAAGGCTGAAGATACTCAAACAGATGCGCTTACTTACTGCAAGATTTTTTTTTTGGAATATACTTAAGAAAATTGTGTATAAATAACTGCAATTGTCATATATAAGTTTTTAACTCATAACTCCAACTAACGAACTAAACTGTCAGTTGAGGAATATCTGTTTACACTTCCACCAACAAGTATTTTTCATTTACTTTATTTTTTATTACTTTCCCTTATTATATTATCTTTATGATACTGTGACTCTGCCTTTTACACACTAAAAATAAATGCTTCTTTCTACATTATCTTTTAATGTAATCTGTAATAATTTACTAATTACGCTTATCATTTAACATCATTTAATTAAATTAATCAGTGACACTGTTAAGAGAGAAGCACCGGGATCTCTGGAGTCCTGTTCCTTCCTCCATTAGTGGAGGGAAGACCTCGGTTCAGAGTTCCCCACGCTGAATGTAAATATTGTAAATAGGAATGATTGTGGTCAAGAGTTTGTTTTACTTTAAATTTAATATTTTATTTTATTTTTTCAAATCAGTATTTTTATTTTTTTAATTATTTGTTTTCTTCTATTTCTTATTTTTACCATTTAATTTATATATTTGTAAATACGGTGTGAATAAGCTTTATGGCTCCTATTATCATTGCCTATAAATATGACAAAATGCGCAGTGGCATTGTGGTAAGTCACGATGCTACTAACTCCAAGGACCCGAGTTCGAATTCAGCAGGGCAGAAAATTATTTTCTGTTACACTGTAGCCGTGAGTCAACCCTGTGAGTTCTAGAACCTTCCTGGAGTCTATCCAGCCTTATAAATTGGGTAAAAATCTGGTGGTGCAACGTAATTCTAATCAAATCGCCTCCTTGCTTAGACCTGTACTGCGTATCCTAGTAACTGTACTTCCTTATAAAATACTGCACCTTTAACTCTACATGGATTTTAGTGGTACAGATTTTAATTTTTTAATTTAATAAATATTACTGAATGTAATTTTACAAAATAAAATAAAAAGATAAAAAATAATAAAGTAATGGATCTTTTCAATAATATATATAATGGTGTATCTGTTCAATTAATTATTATAGTTATGTTTTCATCTTTAAGTAACATAAAGAATAATACTGAATTAATATTTCTCACGCATGGAAACATATATTTTTCTAGATTATTTAACCCCTAAGGCTGTTAATAAACACAATTTCCTATTCCCTGATAAGAAAGGTTTCGAGAGAAACGGTCTACTTTGATCCGAGTTATTATGCTAATGTTATAGTTGCTAACGACCGAAACCCGCCGCCCTAACAGAGCTAACTGAAAGTGTTGGCGAGCTCTTTACAGCAACGTATATATCTTCACTAATTTGCATAGATTAAAGGAACCGTTGAATCGAGATTAAGGAAATTTAGGAACATTACACGGTCACTAACAACTTTAATCGAGTTTAATAGATTTCAATTTCACCGTTTAGATTTCAAAAAGATCAAGTAGAATAATTGCGAAAATTTCAGAAAGTGGACAAGAATAATAAAATAATTGAATTCGATAACAAATATAAAAATGGTCAGCTGTGTCATCAGAAGTAAAGTGGTCAGGTTTTCGATTAAAAAAAAACAAAATATTTTTCAACTATTTAACAATTACCAACGTTTGAAACGTGTACCAACGCCCCGCATCGCAGGGATTCATCAGAGTTAAGATAAAATGCTACAAGTAAGAAAAGCTAGTGTTAGAGTATAACATATAAATAACTGATATAAAGATAGAGGAATTAAAATACATGCAAATAAACAAAGTAAAATAAAATTTATGTAAGTAATACATAGTTATACAATTTTATTTATAATATAATGTTTTGAAATAATTTATTTATTAGGTTAGTAGCAGTAGCAGCATTAATTTATTTATGAAAATGAAAATCTGTAACGCTACAACCCACGAATTGGTCAGTACTTAGGTAGAAAGTACTGAACCCTGTAAGTACTGGTTCTTCAACAACGGTGAGCAAGGAGGTGGTTCGTGATCACACTCAACGCCTGATTTCCCCTTAATTAAGGGTACCCATTTTACAGAGGCTGGGTGAACCCCTAAGGCTTCCTGAACCCATAGGACCGACTTACTGCTACACTGAAACAAAATAAATATCTACCACAGCCGCATTCAAACCCGAGTCTTTGCCGTTAGTAGCAAGACGTCAATTTATTCATAAATACGATAATTTATGATACAAAATCTATTGTTGACATAACATTTTATTAATTTATTTATTTTTTTTTTACGTATATTTACTTTTATCAATTATATGACATATATATAGGAGCTTATATTCTATTTATTTAAAAAAATATTAGTTATATTTTAGGTCTGTTTTATTTATGTTAAAGAGGGGAATAATAACGTGGAGAAGAGGAAAGTCACATTGGGTTGAATGAGAAATATGAAGGAAACAGATAAAGGAAGAAAGAGGAAAAACAAGGATTCACAAAAAAAAATTAATTAAGTATAGACAGTAGAACAAAAATCATGAAAAATAATAGAAATATTAAAGAACCAAAGTAATGAAAAAAAAAGTTATATTTTATTGGTTACTTGTTATGCATATGTATTGTAAGATTAAAAGAAATTGTCTGAGAGATTAGAATAAATATACTGTGAAAGTAGTAACCAAATGAAGTTGGGCAGAGCATCTTTGTTGTTTTAATAAAGTTTTCCCCTTAGTTATAAATATTATGTTATTCTGCTTTATGACACTTTCTTATAGCTCCACCTTTGGTTATGTTTCATTGAAAAATCACTTTTTTACTCTTACATTAGTTATACCTACTTTAATTTTTTTTATTTTAGAAGTGTTAGTCAACAAGTTGGACATTAATAAATAGTAGAAAACGAAAAATGCGGTCTATTTCTTGACCGACACCCTGAGTATTTTCTGATTGACTCACGTACAGCCAATCATTGTTATACAGGATATTTCAGAGTTCCCCAAATAGAAAATATGAATTTAGGGCATCAAAACAAGAAACAAATTCCTTGTGAAGGTACGTTCCTAAAATCTTCGTTTAGAAGATCTAAATGTCTAAAGATTTTCAGTCATAATTATTTTAGGTTATAATTAATAAATTAATATGTGTTCCAACTAATTAATGTAGCTGAAAGTGATAACCTTCTAGTGCATTAAGGCAGACTCCGCTATCTTTCTTCCACGGCAGCAGTGGTCGAACGGCATTGGACACGTATTATTATTCCTTAAATAATTATCTTTCATCGGGCCACACCGTAGCTCAGGGGTTAGGCGAAAGTCCATCGTTCTGAGGTCTACAAGCGGTGCCAGTTCGAATCCGGCCTTGGTGTGTGTTGACTTTTATCATTTCGTGGGACCGCCACTAAATGAAAAATTTGCCCCCCCCCCAACCATGGTTAGAAAAGGTGGGTCACATGTAGATAACTAGGCGAAAATCACCTTCGACGAGGATTGTCAAAAACAAAATTATATTTCATCGTAAAGAATGGAAGCTATTGACTTGACTTACATTTAATGTCATCTCTAACAAAAAAAATCTGGATAGTGTGATGACAGTCCTTATCTAGTTGGAACACACATTAATTTATTAATTCATAACAATGAATTTTTAGACGTGAATATTTCCTATACGAGCCTTCAGGAAAATACCTTCACAGGGAATTATTTTTTTGTTTTCAATTTCTTAATTCATATTTTAATTTTAGACAATCAACCCATCCGCACCTAGTATATTAATATAAAAATATAATTACCATTCTTTTCCTTAATATATTTTCATACATCATAAAAATTCTAACGGGTCAATGCTTATCAGGACAAGCGATCTGGTGAAAGGAGACAAAACGTAAATTATTTATAAAACTTAATATTTTATAACACTATATTATTATTAAATATATCAATAATTGGTATTTTCGTTGTTTTTGAAATATATAACTGATACCTAAATTATGGCTCCAACGAACTGATGTGTGTAAAGAATTGAAGGAGTCCTAATCATTAAGATTAGAAGGGCAAGGTCGTAGATAAGACGTTTGATTTACATTCATTTTGCGCTTGTCGTCGTTCCTTTACTAGATATCTTAAATTTATTTCGCCTTAGAAATTTAAAATTTACATTCGGACATGATAGAAAGGATTTCTATTGCAATCGCAAAGGATGGAACAAGAGAAACCGTTGAACGATTGGAGTTAATAATATTAATAATAGAGTTGGCGAACCCAAAAGTTCAATACCAATTAATCGCACTCTATATACTGTTCAGTGACGTCCCTTCAAACCCAAATCTACTAAATTAGTCTTAACGCAATCCCCCCATCTACGTTACGGTCTATCCCTCGGACGTTTACCTGTCTGTTCAGTGTTTACGAATATTTCAAGGATCCGTTCGTTACTAAGTCCAACAACCTTACACGCATATCTTATGCAATTCTATAACCCGTTAACTTATCCATTTTCGGTCTGAAGTGTAAGAGGCCACGTTTTGCATCCGTAAAGAACAGTAGGAAGGTTTAGAAGATTTGTAAATTCTAACTTTTAGGTTTTTGGACAGAATTCCGTGATATAAGAAATTTCGTAATTGAAAAATAACAAGCAGTTCCCACCTTTAAACTAGCTTTTATTTCCTTATCAATTTGCTCTTTTGTTTTTTCTAGTTACCTTAGAACTTAAATACTTTAACCTATCTACTTGTTAAAGTAATTGCCCCCATTATTTACAATTCAAGTTAAAAAAAAAATTAAAATTATGATAATAAAGTAATGTGTAAATTATTAGAAAGACAGATAGAGAGAGTGAGTGAATTATTATACCATTAAAGTTACCTAATTACATAACTGGAACCCTAAGCAGACAACATTTTAAAGCAATATGTTGCCGACTAGGATACCCTCTCATTAACGCTAAGATACAGAAACATTTAAAACGATTTTTCTCCCACTTTCTGACTAATACGTTCACTTTATTTCTTTTACTTCATTCACTTAATCAAGTAAACTAACATTAATTGAAGCCATCTATTACGAGAACACCTTTGATATGTACCGGGGCGAGTGAAACGAAGCTTTCTTGGGAAACACAATTACTTAACGGTTTTCTAATTTAAGAAATTTGGGTCGAAATCATGGGATCCCCGGTCACGTTCGACCATTTGCCTAGGACAAAACTGGGCTCTGTTTTAGAAATAGGAGATTATAAGCCTACATCCTGTCCACTCGCTGACATTTAGATAAGAGATGAACGACTAGTTAGTGAAATCTAGCGCCGGCTGCTTTCAGATCCCTGCGAGATAAGAATGATGTGAGGCACTAAGTCAAAACCGGACAAAAGATTTCTGATTAAAAAAAAATGCGTCAAAATTAGTACCTCTTATGAATATATTATTTTTTTATATTTCAATTCACACCCAAATATGGCAACACTTCGGATCAACATTGCCGTATGGTGTTATCACCATATTATAATAAAATTATGTTGAATAATATTTGATTATTATAAATCACATCAACCGGTTCATTTTAATGAAAGGCGATTCGCGTTTTTACCTAGGGCTTGATTAGCTTTATCACCATAATATAATAAAATTATACCTTTATGTCAGGAATCTTCAGTAGAATATAAACTTTTAAAATAAAAAGTATATATAAAACTTTCTGAAGCCCGCATTCAGTTAGTATTTATTATAATTTTTTTACTTAATTAACCATTTTTAAATTTACAGTTTTTCGACCTGAATCCAAGCTTTTTTAGTCAAAATAAAAAAAATGTGTTTATGATTTTTACAAGCCTTCTCAAAGTACGGAAACTTATTTAACTAACAATCTCATCGACTCTATTTTGTATATTTTAATGTGATTTCTTAGTAATTCACCATTAGTACAATATTTAGTACATATTTTTCAAATTTAAATGTTTAAAATTATTTTTTTTATGATATTTGATTAGTATAAATCACATCAGCCTGCTCGTTTTAATGAAAGGCGTTTCGCGTTTTGTTTCTAGGGCTTGATTGGCTTTATTACCATATTATAATTGATTTGCTTTACCATCATATAATAATAAAATTATACCTTTATGTCAGGAATGTTCAGTAGAATATAAAATTTTAAAATAAAAAGTATACATAAAACTATCGGAAACTCGCATTCAGTTAGTTTTTATTATCGTTTTGTTTTACTTAATTTACCATTCTTAAATTCACAGTTTATCGACAAAGAGCTATTTTTCTGAGAGATAAAAACCCCTATTCTAATAGTTTCAACAACACCTTTCTGCAAAATTTTAATATCCAATATGCGGACTGGCATATAAAGTTGTATTATATATATATATATATATATATATTACGATAATTTTTTCGAGAGCTTACCGACTTTTCTAGTTTTCGTTCGCAAATGCAATTTAAAAACGTTGTCTGTTGTAATCATTCTCCAGTTCAAATAAAATATCATAAATTTTCTTCCGACATGAATGCCACATATTTCTTATTCATTTATGCTCATATTTATTTTTTCTATTCTATATTATATTTTTAATAGTAAATTTTGTGACTGAAATATAAATACTAATTCCACTGTTTTATTATAGTCCCTAAGGACTGTCGATATAGTAGGTTAGAATCTAAAACTATTGAGGTGAGATGTGAAATATAGGCATTCCTTATTACAAAACTAAACATTACAGCAAAGGTTAATGGCCATTGATGAAACATAATTCATGAAATACAACCAAATATTTCAAACATATCCAACACACGTGATGACAAACACTTTTACAACTAATTAATAATTAAGTATATTTACAATATTATCCATCAACTATTTAAAAGTCGATTTGATCTTATCTTCACATGAATTCGATTGTGGCTTGGAACGGCCGTGACTTGTCGTTAACAGCAATATATCACTGTTCTACCACCGTTGACAACAAATGCGAAATTATAATGATAAATGATATAGACAAAATACAATTTACAGGTTATTATTGTAAAGGTATAAAATATTATTCGGATATTAAATTATTATCAACTCATATTTTCATGGACCGTGAATATAAACTTATTTGAGAATAAAACTACAGTAGATCAGTTTATTTCGATAAATATTTTATTAATTATTAAAGTAAATAATATGTATATATAATATAATAATATATAATATAAGGCAAGGCAAATCGGGTAAAGTGCAGATACTGATTTTAAAATAGTTATTTTTACAGTAATGTGCTGCAGTGGAAAAACAAGGCAAGTGTTTAAAAAAAGTTTTCATTGCTAGCAATAATAAACAATTTCAAAAATATTAAGAATAACTAAAGAAAAAATAGATACATCCAATTCGAACAGAAGTCGAGAGTGCCCGATCTTTCCCGATTCCACGATGGCTTCGTTATTTTTTGTTAAATTGTTGTATATTCTAAAATATAAAATTTATTACATTTGTACCAACGTTTCGTTCTGAATTTCAGACATTCATCAATGATGAATTGTAATGAATGATTACGGTATTTCCGCAGAGTTTAATTTAAACATTCAAGTATTAAAAATCGCAATATTTTAATACCATGAAGGTCTGAAATTAACACTCAAACGTTTTATGTTAATGTAACAGAGGCTATAAAAGTAGGGGTACCATATCCCACCCCATATATTTTTTTAATACGTAATATTTCTTAATATAAAAAAAGATAATAATCTTATCTTTAGTTCTTAAAACTCTTGATAAGAAATTTCACTTTCATTATTCATTTAAGCTAAGTAACATAATATCCACCCTTTACTCCCTTGACTTCACAAGAAAAAATGCATAAGCTAATTAAATTTTGAATTAAAATTGTTACTGCTGGTAAGAAATTTAAAGTTCTCCACTTTAAATTTCTTATGCTAAGATCCGTTCTATTGAAAAATAAAAAGAATAAAAGTAATTTATGTAAGAACTTCCGATTAACGTTTATTATAAAATTAACAAACTATTTATTAACTAGATTACTCAATGGAGAGCAGTTTTATGACGTATTTAATGAAACAGATAACGATCTCCGTCTATATAATTAAATTTTTAATAGCCTTCCTAATTCAAACTTTTAAAATTTAAGTCCGTATTTGAATCTCCTTTTCTCCCTTCCTTAATATAGCTTAAGGACCCCTACAAAACTTCAATTCATCGCAAGAAATGAAACATCAACGTCGATATTCTTTGTCCATTGTCAATTAAATAAAAACATTTTTTAACCACACTTTTATTAATTATATACATACACACACATAGAAGGGACATACAATCTCTAACATATCTTTTCAGGGTCTAAAGTTTTCAAACAAGTCTAGTATGATAATAATCTCCTGGTGTTGGCTGACTGGCAATATTTTTTTTAAAGTTACCAGCAAATTAAAATATTAATTAAAAAAAAATGTTAACGAATACGAAAAACATTAATGGTGCTAAACATTAAAGATTTTTGCTAGCAGTTATTTTTTAAATCATTGAATGTTTATTATTTGTTAAATTGTTCACGAGTTCAAATAAAAATATAAATAACCCTTTCAACACGAATTTACTTTTTTTTTTAGTCAATAGCCATTTTTCTGAACATGAAATAACACGCATGACTTCACTACTGTCTACTAATGACAAAGCGACTAGAACTATACTGTTCGAAAACACGATAAAATTATTTTTTCTTGCTCCTAGACATTTTAATGACCCCATGAACCGAGCAATAAATCGCTGAATGGAGAAGAATAAGTTGATCGAGCAAGGGCTTGGACTGGAATCAAGCAGTGGGCGTGTCCAGCTCTGGGCTACAAGCTACCTCCTCCCTCCTCCTGTCCTCCTGTTACCTTATTCATAAAATTTCCCTTTTTACAATAAATTCCGGGCAATATTAATATTAATTTATCATATTACTCATATAAAAATCCCCCCACCAAAAGAGGGGAACTCGACCACCACTGTTTTCCTCTCAGCTGGCTGGATTATATTTTATACCTTTCATAGGCCTC
>NW_027111631.1:975668-991430 GCF_000696795.3 Halyomorpha halys
TGCTACAAAACTATACATCAATAAATGATAATAATTAATAATATATATTTTTGAGGTTCTTTAAGATTAGTCAATAGTAAAACCACTATATAGGCAAAGTTTCGTGACTTTATTGTTCGAATAGTGGAAAAACGATACTCCAACCCTATAAACATATAAGACAATAAATAATTAAATTAAATATATAAATCCATACATATGCCTACATAATAAATTGAACGAATATGAAACTGTAGTTCATTATGGACACTCAAAATAGTTACATCATGAATGAAATAGAGTGCACTCAACTGCAAAAGCCATAAAGGTCTCATGGTAAATAAACTTGAAAAAGTGAATTACGGATACAAACAAAAAATGACATTTTTACATACTGTTCTATATGGAGGTTAAAACAAGGTGATTTGAATTTAATTTAATTTAGTTTAAGAAACAACTATTTCTTAATTTATATAATGTTTGACAGTAATATTAATTTATCAATTTATATTTCATAAATATTAATGTCCCAAGATAAACACATCCTCCATAAGTCCCCTTTTAAATTAAATACAGTGAAAAATTGGAGCGTTAATAATTATAATTTTAAATGTCTAAACAAAACAAAATAACTTAAAATAAATTAGTACCTGCATATTGTTTTCAAAGACACGAGATAAATTAAAGTTAATTTAATTAGAACTCGGACTATATTAAAAAAGGAATTGGAAGAAAACCAACAACGCCTATATTTGTACCCAGAAAGGAGAACGCGAATGATAGAGAAATATATGAAACAGACCAGGTGAATGTATTTATACAGAATACTATTATTAATAAATCTCTCAGTTTTAAGTAACAAAATGATTGCATTCTCTTAAAAATCTTAATATCTGTATTTGTTTATTTTATTATTTACTTAATTTAATTTTTTCTCAAATAATTAATTTATTTTACAAGTCAGTTATTTATTTCATTAATTCTAAATATATTAGTGGTTCATGTTAGTCTCTTTCATTTTTTAATTCCATAATTATTATTATTTCTTAATTTCATTATTTTTTTTGTTTTGTTTTACTAGTTTTTTTATTATTAAAAACTATTCACTAATCATAACATTGTAGATATTAAGGGGTGTCTTTTGCATGAAACTAAACTCCTACATTATCAAAAGAAATTGTTTTAATGATAGCAATGTTTAATCCTAACAGGCCGATTTGGAATATAAAAAATCCATAAACATGAAAAAATAGTAAAAGTTAAAAATTAAATAAAATAACATAAATAATAAATGAATATCCTCTAAATCAATCTATTTAGAGGTTGTTATCCTAGGAGTTAATTGTTTAGTTGTTTTTTTTTTGTTTGAATAGAACTTATATGCTAAAATACGATAGATGTGTATGTATATATATTGTTATTTTATTTAAAAATTTTATTATTAATATTTTATATTTTAATTTTATTCTATGCTTGTTAAATAGAATGCAAAAATAGATGTATTAGATCAAGGAAGAAAATATACCAAAATATAAAAATAAATAATGAGGAAAAATTATGAATAATAAGGAAATAAAAGAACAAAAATGAAATAAAAAAAAACAAAAATCGTGTATTGCTGTTATATTGGAAGAAGATAGTTGACCGTATGAAGTAGATTGGAGGAAGATACTTCGGGTGGCGGTCAATAAAGGTATCAAAATAGTAATAAAAAATACAAAATTTATTGTAATAAATACAATGTTTATTTATTGTAAATAAAAACAATGTTTATTTACTACCCAGACCAATATTACAGTTATATATTATAATTTTAATGTACTATGCCTACACATTATAAAAAGTTTTAAAAAAAATTGAATGACTGGGTATAAGTATGCCTTCCATAGATCTACACAATACAGAACTGTTTCTCTTATCATTTCACTATTATCTATTGTCTTTATTATTTGTATTTTTATTTTTATTTATCTTTATTTTTATTTGTATATTATATGCGATATAACACGAGGAGGCCCCTCACCTCCGGACTCAAATAGTTGCTGAACGGATAGCTCATATGTAAAATTAAATATAACAGGTAACCTTTAAATCCCAAAGGTAGTAAAAGGTAAGACACAACACGAATTACTTTTTCTTTCTACACATTAATGCACTACTAACTCACATTTTATTTCTGTTTTAGAGGATTCGGAAAAAAAAAAAAATAAAATAAAAAAAAAAAAAAATACACAATACAGATGGGTAACACAACTTTTTTTTCTCTCTGCAATGTACAGCGGAATACAATTTCCGTTTCCTCTCAATTCTTACCATGTTGAGATTTTTTTTTTTATTTTGATTTACGCACTATAGGGAAGAAATATTACCAAGTGATTTGGGTCTTGAGTAATTAAGATTAGTACATAACGGAAGAAAAGTGTTTATTTATGTATAAAAAAGAATATGATAACTGAATAAATAAAAGGAATTCACATATAAGCAATACATGTGTGTTTAACTTGATAAATGATCATCATAGTTAACAAAAACAATTAGAATTACACTATAGGAATTATAGTGTAAGTAACCAATAAACAAAATTTTAGTTCTGATTTGTCCTCAGTAATGATTTCATATCCAGTAAATCTATCCTTGTAAAACTGACCATGAAAAGTTCATCAATAGTAATAATGTTTTAATGAGTTATATTAGAGAGCAGAGTGCACGATTTATCAAGCGATAGTTATTTTAAGAATAACGGATAATTTCCTACTGAAAATTTAGGTTAAGGAAAACAAGAAAATAGTAGAATGTGCTTCAATACGAATAAGTACAGTTATATTTTGAAGAAATTAAAAACAAACTTCGAGCACTGAATATGCTAAATTGTTACACAATTAATTTTTCAATTTTTACTAACTATTTCTGAACAGAAAGTAAGGTTATTACTTTAATTTATACAACAATAATATTCACAATTTTAAAACAATAAATTTCACCGAATATCTGATTATTTTTAGTTGTAAAGCCTAAACTAAAAATATTTTTCACCCAATTTTTTATTAAAACAAATAAAACAGTAATTAAAATTACAAATAAATCTAAATATTAATACTCAAATAATAAACCTATTACGGATTGAAAACTAATCCTTTAAAGAAATTTATCTTTGTCCAAAAGTTTTGGAAGCAGATATTGGATACCTTCACACTTCTCATACCGTTTTCATTTTCACTTAAATGTTTCATTTTCACTTAAAAACTCTACACAACATGGGTATGTCAGTAACATTTCTATGGGTTCCAAGCCATGTAGGAATCGCAGGGAATGAACTGGCCGATCACGCTGCAAGAGAAGCACTCGCGCTTCCGGGACGGGGTAAAGCAATTTTAACTCCGTCAGAGATATGCAGGCCTCTTGTACAGGAAGTCAAAGATAAATGGCAATCTATGTTGTACGAAAGCCCAATGAGCAAATTAAAAACTATTAAAAAAGATGTCAAGCCCTGGGGTTCCTCCAGTTGCAAATGCTGTAGAGGAAGTTGTACTGACTAGGCTGAGAATAGGTCACACGAGGCTCACCCACTCCTATCTTATATCAAAAGAAACGCCTCCGAACTGCCAGTATTGCAATAACAATTTAACAATAAGCCATGTTTTCCAACGATGCCCATATTTTACACCACATCTCAGTAGCTTGGGACTAAGCCAAGATATCTCAAAAACCATTGGAGACGATGATACGGCAATAAATTGGTGTTTCGGTTTTTTGAAATCACAAAATTTACTGACAAAAATATAACTTGATCGGAAGAAAAAAAAAATAATAAAATAAATAAATAAAATAATCAAATCAAAAAATAAATGAAATTTAACGAATATTAGCAAAATTAATTAAAATATAAATGGCGTTGATGACCAATGTAGTTTCGCGCCACTAAACAACCAAACAAACAAACTTCTCATACCGTCTATTTCTCAATTCCGTGACGTTTCCTACTACATTGGACATCATGCAACTCACTAATGAATAATTTTGTATTCGATTCGGTAAAACTACTCTAGAGTATATGATGAATGAGGCCTATACAAAACTACTGCTTTATACAAAGCAGTAGTCATTGGTTCGAATCCGGCTGTAACAAATAGTTACATATTCTGTTATTGTAGCCGTGAGTCAACCCAATGGGTACGCCCTCATAAAATTAGCACTATTAATTCTGACCAAATCACCACCTTATACAACCGTAGGTCTAGTAACAGAAATTCTTTACAAAGTACAGCACCTATAACTCTTAATGGGTTGTAGCGGCATTTTTATTATTCATAAATCAATAATTAATAAAATAAAAAAGCAACAAAAACTATTTATTTGAAATCTAATTTTCGACCCACGTTGTAAGTCTTCATTAGGACTATTGTCTGGTCAGTCCAATTCACTTGGGTACTTACTTACTATACAAGGGTTTTGATTGTTCATATTCCGCCTGTATAAAGGAATAAGCAATCTTTAATTGTTTTATGATAAGGAAAAGATATATTATTTTTATAAATTTCAAGGTAATATTTTTTTTAAAACAGCTTTGCTGAAATTAGGCATCATTCAAATGTGTTTACTTTTTAATTAATTTTTTTTTTTTTTTACTTTATTAAGTTTATTCACAACTGTAAAAGTATTTTTACAACCAGCGAATGAGATGTAGAGAGAGAGAGAGAGAAAGAAAAAAAAAAGTCATGAAGGCATGAAGGTTAAGGTCATCCAATGATGCCTCTCCATTAAAATTGAAATTTAAAAATCAATTTAAGAGGTCCCTATTCCAGCTCCTTCGTAAACGTCGTCTCGTATCTGCTAAGTCTAGTGTTGATAGTCCTTGAATTAGAGGGTTAGTGTGTGTTGGAAGTGCGTCGTGAAACCGTTTATATAATGATTTAATGGTTGTTTGTACGTAGGCAGTTCGTAAGTCTTTGTGTAAGTTCTTGTTACTGATGTAGGGGGGAGCACTACTGATCAGTCTTAGTAATTTTGATTGAAACTGTTGCAGTTTCAGTAAGTTAGTTTTTTTGGCATATCCATAAATTTGTGCACCGTAAGTCCAAATTGGTCTGAGAAGGTAAGTATAAATCTTTAGTTTTTCTGAAAGTGGTAATTTTGATCGTTTATTTAAAAGATGAAATAATAATTTAAGTCGGAAATTTAGCTTTTGTTTTGTTATTTTTATGTGGGGAGTCCATGTAAGTCGTTTGTCTAATGTCAATCCAAGGTATTTTATTGTGTCTGTCCGGGTTAAACTTTGTTCATTTAGAAAAACAGGAGGACATATACCACGACGGAGCGTAAAAGTTATTTGAACTGATTTCTCAATGTTTATCCTTGATTTCCATTTGATACACCATTCATGGATGTGAGCTAGGTGTATTTGTAATCGTTCTGAGGCTTGTGCTGGGTCGCTATGCTTGGCTAAAATGGCTGTGTCGTCGGCATAAGTGGCCGTGAGAGTGTGTTCCATTGTGGGTAAATCGGAGGTATACAAAGTGTATAATAATGGCGCTAAAATAGATCCCTGCGGAACTCCAGCTTCTGCTGCGAAACATGAGGATAATGATGAGCCCTGTCGAATCCGGAAGTATCCCACTTCTAAATAAGACTTTAGGATTAGATAGTAGGTGCTGGGAAGAACTCTTTTCAGTTTATAAAGGAGTCCTGTATTTTTAATTAAATTAAAAAATATATTTTACCTAGTTAATAAAAAATTATATCCAAATTTACTGAAGTAGATTTTTATGTTTAAAATAACACTCCAGATGTTTTATCTAATTTATTTATTTTAAAGCTTTAATAAGAAATAACCGAGAATTAAATTGGCACTAATGAAGTGCATTGCAAATAATCGTGCTGGGGACAGTAAGTACACGGTTGCGCTATAAATAGAAGGAATGCGGTGATTTACTAAGTGTACTCTGTTCAATGTCACTTGGTTACCAAGGCCATGAAGAAGTATTTAGGGAAATCATATTTTTTTTATGGACTATTTTCTCTTCTAGTAATACAGTCTGAAATATGACGGGCGACCATTAGCGCGATATCTAACAATGACAGATGTTGAGTATCTAATAAAGTGGAGAATAAAACGACCTTGATGTATATGGAATCGAGCCAAACGTAAACAGATTCCAACACCAAGCGATTCTAAATTGATTCCAAAACCAGAAGGGACTTAGGGGGGTTTACAATGTTGTTCATAAATCGCAGGTCCTGAAGTTCTAAAAGAAAATAAATCTCCAATCGTTAATCTACGGCCAACTATCTACACCCCAAAATAAATTTTTACCTAGGTTGATGAAAAAATATAACCTATAAAGAAATACAGATAAATGATAAGATGGTTTTGACCAGGCAGGAGTCGGATCTAATGGCGCAAGATTAGTTCTGTTTTCCTAATAATTAAAAATCAATTTTTAATTACTTTATAAGCATGTGATTATGGTGCCAGTGTTGAAAGTCATTTAATATAATATATAAACTCCAACATTAAGAGCAATAACGAACCGCAATAATAAAACAGAAAATCTTAAAATTGTTGATACTTTACCACCTAAAGTATTTAATTTTTATAGAATTATCTTAAAATTTATTGAGTATAATTTATTTAGAAAAGAAATAATTTATCTAAAAAACATAGAAAAAAATTAAATTTTTTGAACCGCCCTATAACAATAAATTTGGTATACGTACTTTAAACTATATGGTACCACATCTGTTCAATCGCTTACCAGAGCTAATAAATAAATCAACTACAAATAAAAACTAAAAAAGAAATATTTAACTGGGAACTTTCTTACTTCTAGATTCCCAATCGAGGAATCGAACTTGCTACCTTTGAGTTGGCAGACAGCCGCGTTACCATGCTGCTACTGTCATCCCCGATTTAACATAATAGTGATTTTATATATTGAGTACTTTTTTAGTACCTTTTAGTTATTTATTCAGTCAATTTAGGAGGTAATTCATTAGCTATTCTCCTGGTTTTATGTATTATTTCATACCCAATACCTTTTTTTTTAAGCAATTTTGATGTACTTTATACAACGAAAATACTTTTTGGGGGCAATTTAGATGTACTTAATACACCCAAAATGCCAAAATTTGATTGTCAAGTTATTTTAATAAGGTAGGATATTTTACTATAAAATAAAAATTATCATGAATTTTATTTTGAAGGGGGGACATTACTACAACCTAGCCCCCCTCCCCTTCCGAAGGTATGAAGAGGAAGTGCCAAATTTTGTTTATAGAACAGAAATGTTCACTATTATGACATCAGTTGCAGATCGAGAGGTAAAAATTTCCCTTCTCAAAATAACCTCTAAGAATATATTTTATTAGAGCTTACAGTATATCTACTGGTATCTGGTATGAAACTGTGATCCAAAAATAATGTAATTCTACCCCCACGTGAAGAATATGAGAGCGAAAATGGCCTAAAATGTTGTCATTGCAATATTGATTTTTATTTATTCATACAAAGCACCATAATGATGTTTTGAAGTCTTTTTAAACCTAATTATATGTATGGTTACATTATTCCGGTAGATTGAAAAAGTTGGTTTATACTACACAGGAAATTGAAGTCTAAAATTATAGGTTAGCCCCATAAGTGCTAATATGAATAAGATAAATAATTAATAATAAACCAATGAATGTGTTTCATAGTAATGGTGGACGACAATTGTTATTTCACTCTTATAAAACAAATAGATAAAATAAATTATGATAAACTATTTAGGCGTGTTATGAAAGACTACAGAGGTCAGACGGTATAATACAAGGGCAGAAATAATTCTTGTCCGAGCTTGGATTAGTGGGAGTTGGCGTAGGTGTTTAGTAGAGCACCCGAATCCCACGCCAGCACAAAATTCCATTTCCTGGGTGGTATAGTTTATTCAAAGGAAGATCTGTCTTGGAATAATCACTGGCTAAAGAAAAACAAAAAACACAACTTTGGAATAAATTTCGTTAGCTACGGATTGACAAGCACTTAATCAACTAATAGTATAAATTATTTAACGGACAAATAACCCCTTATATACCTGTTCTTCGCATTTTATATGGTTTTATCTAATCCAAGTCAGACATAGATGTGTTCAAATTTAATAAAGCTTTCTACAGTTAATTTTAAAAGCGATTCTTAAAAATGAAGGTTGTTTAATTTTTAATAAACAGTAGTAATCTCTCAAATTATGGGTCTGATGTTAATAATAGCGAACTATAAATGGTAATTGATTGGTATTAAATGAGAAATATAAATTTTCTTAAAGACATAATTAGTTTATATAAAAAATTTAAAATTGGACGGAATTTCGAAAAATTAATGAATTTCATAAAATTGAGAAATAATTTAAAACTACTTTTGAGATGATTATTTCCTTTTTTTTATTCATAACACCTTCTAGAAAAAATGTTAGCATGTGCAAATATAAACATAAGAAGTAATTACAATTGCTTAATCCTTTTTTCACCCGGTGGTATTATAAGTTTTATTGATCTATTTCCATTGTGTACTGAGTTGTCGCATTTCCTTTATTCATTCATTCAGTCACAAACTTGTCAATATTACGAGGTTCGTGACAGGTTGGGATCTGTTTAGATATGACAGACATCTGGTTCCAACGGGACACCACCACCTGTCATATTGTCAGAGAAACATTTATTGAAAGAGGAATTCGATTCATGTCATTTGACGCCCCTTCATTATACTTTGTGGATTTTTTTTTCGTATCCCTCATAAAAAAAATAACATTAGTCCACACATGAAATGTATTATATATACTTTAGTGTATCTTCTCCCTTTAATTGTCTTGTGGCATTATAAGGTGTTGATATGAGTCCAGTTAAGATAGTATAGCCTAGCCTATGGTCTACGCCATGGAATTAATGGAACGAGAAAGGATTGTTCCACTGGTATCCTTCCTAGCCGACCCGCCCCACTAAGACCCCTTGGGAGCGACGGTCCTGTATCACTTACGAAATATTTGTTTAAAACGGGAAGAGAGGAATTGAGATAGTCTAATTGTGCATTATTTAAAAGGCACCTGAAATTGGAAAATAACGTGATTATTCCCAAAAAATCAGTTCGAATTATATATTTCACAGCTATTTTTGAATTTATCAGAATGCCAGCTAAATAAATAGCACTACAATAAAACGACAACAACGAAAAGGGCAATACTGCAATAAAAGCAGCAAAACAAGCGAGCAATTTCAAGAACTTTTAGTAAAATAATGTATTACTTAAAATTCCTCTATTAAACATTTTCATTTAAATACTTGTATAACTTTTTATTCTGGTTCAAAAGACTATATCCATGTAAATAATATCTATTTATAGTAACAATAAATATTTATAAGATTTTACATCTAAATTTGTTGTGATAAATTTTATTTTATGTTTCGTCTAAAATAGGCGAAGATCTTTAAAAGTGAACACATTATTTTCTAATAACCGAAATATCCTAACTAAATATTCTATGTATTGTGGGTAGAATACACAGATTTCAAAGAGAACATGACTTCAGATCTCACATTTATCAAGAGAGATTTTATTATTGTTCAAGGCAGCCAAACAAGATTACAATGTCAAGATACATCTATGATAATATATATAAATTAGTTAACATACCTTTCACTTTTGTCGACAGCTTTGAGCCCCTCGTCCGAATCCCTGACTCCTTCTTCCGAAAGCGGCTCTGCCGAAATTCCCTGAGCCCTTCGGCGCCTTGTCTCTCCCTTCCTATAGACGGTATTGTTATTCTGATTGATGTGGTAGGGTATGACCGACTGGAATTTATCTAGGAGAGATTTGAGTTCCAGTATTTCAAGATCCTTTTGTCGCTCCAAAGCTTCAAGTTCCAGTTGCTTGGCTTTGAGCGCTGCCTCCAGGAAAGTCACCCTCGCCTCTAAGGCTTCCAGGGGCGCACTCCGAATCCCTGGGCTCGTCATATCTGAAAACAAAAGTTTCGTTAGGATAACTTCAAAAAAATCTTAATACAACAAGAATTAAATTTAAAGCAAATAATTAGGTTAAATATATGATTATATTTTAAATAATTAGAGGAGAAATTATTAGCAGAAATTTATCGGAAGAACCCAAAATACACCCTCGTTCCCCCCAAATACAGTAAATAATCACTCAAAGCATTGTCGATTCAGGGATCATCAGAACTGAAAACTACAAAATCACATACAAAACATGGATTAGGCATAGCACATCTCACTTTGACAGCCTTTGAATATACATACGATACACCGTTAAACTGTATTTGCTGAACTGATTATAAGTAATTAATTATCTCCATTTGGTATAGGATATTGGCAATAAAGGACTGTAAGAGTGGAGATGATGTGCCGATGCCACCTGAGTGGTACGCGTAGAAATTCTGGTTTCGGAACAGATATTTCAAACTTTCCCGCACTAATTTTCCAAACGAGCCCTTTAGTTGGAAGCTTGACTTGATCTAATTTCAACAGAATATTTTTCTTTTATGAATGTATGACAGAAATGTAAAATATACAACAGTAGACTAAAATTTACATTATTCTCTTTATCAGTCATTTGAATCTACATTGTCATAGAATCGATATTAAAAATATTAAGAATAATTTTATGGATTTAGCCATCGTGGTAAAGGATTAGAGTCATCCAGAAAGGCTCATACATAGTCAAATAAAACATCTTTTAAAGCATGTTTAGGAGTGGCGAAACGGAAAAATGCACTGCGCATGTGCGCTTCAATTTATTACTCAAAATGTTTATCAACGTGTGTTATACGTTTTTTATCATTCTCCATTACCTTCTTTGGCTTTATATGTTAAATTTTCTTTTTTCTAAAATCGTTGGTGTTCCTTTAACAGTATATAATAATATTACTGTTCTTATTTCTGTAACTGTTTCAACGAGGAAAAAATATTTTGTCCCTTATCTTAAGTTTAAGTTAATTATCAAATACTTTAGAGGATGAGTTTATGAAAAATCTGTATTTAAATCCTGCTAAATTATTCCAATGAGGATAATCCCTATCAAGAACAAAATACAACTTAATCTTACATTTATAAATCGAGTTTAATCAAAACCGTTTTCGAGAAAATCGAAAAAGTGGGCACTTCCAGTTAGTCGATTTTATCGAGAGAAAAAAATTGCTTTACCGGCTTTAAATATGTAATTTAATTTTCGACTGACTCTTCGATTTTGAGCTAGACTGCTCATATACCCTCAACACAAACACAAACAAACCATTTTGCAGGACTAGGTTAGACTCAGGGAACCTCAAAAGGCCTAAACTTGAATTAAAAATTTTAATCTCAATCTCGATATTTCTCCTCTCTATATATTCTTCCATATGGGTAAGTAAAAGAAAAAATGATTAATTAACGTATATCAAAATTAAAAAATTTTAACTTTCACTGCTACGTTAAATCTGCTCTTAGAAATGTCAGGAAACAACACTTCGGTACTGTACTAGTAAAATTATTACTGATTATGCAAAAACGATCATAGTTTCAAGGCCCACTTATGGAGTTTTTTTAAAGAATTATGTCTATACTCATATAGGAGTAAAGGAGCGTAGGAGGTAAAAAAAACAGGCGATTTTGGTTGCGCACAACTAGCAATGTATACATGTTCTCCATAAACTTTAAATAACTGTTTCCTATTGAAACGAAAGCACAGAAAATAACATAAAACAATAAATGCGTGCCTTGAATGAAAGTAAAAACAATAAATTGACCGAGTTCAGCAAATTTGTACAGTCATTCCTGTCCTAACAAAAGAAATAAACATTAACACTATCAGGACAAACGACAAGGGTTACAATACCCGACCTCCAAGAAGATAGGCGCGCCCTGGAGTTATTGAATTGCGTCTTTAAAAATATTTATTAGCAGTGCCATTGTTACGAGGCTCTGAAATACTGTCTGCGCGTACACTCCCGGGTGCGCACAAACCCACGCGTGTCATTTGTTTATATGTCCGTATGTTCTTATCGAAGGGCCGTTTCTCTTTATTCCAAACGGACTAATATATTATTCCTGAATACCTAATAGGGCATAAAATTATTTCAAACACATTCTTATAAGATAACGATAACTTTTACTACGCCGAATTCATAAGCCTGTTTTGGTATGCAATTGTAATCAACAAGGTCTATAAAAATTTATATTTCGAGTTAAAACAAATTATAACTATTGTTGTATTAAGAGATGGAAAACTCTTTCTCACGACGACCTATAAGAATATTTTGTGAAATCTTATAATATCAATGAGTTAAATAATGCAATCTGTGGAAGGCAAAGGGTACAACATCCTGCAGGATATTTTCAGCCTTTTCTTCATCCTCCAGGCCTAAACAGCCAGTGGAAGTTCCTCGTGATGATATTTTAGCAGGCAGTAGCCCGTTATTGTTTTCAATTCCTTCTCTGCCAGCTTTAAGTACAATTAACACTTGGCTAATTGAAAAAGAGATTGAATGGCTTCAAACCGTACTTAGAGGCCCAGAATATTTCCTTCTTTTTTTCTTCCTGGTTTAATTTTTTTATCTGGATATAGCTAACGTATTATTTAGGGCACCTCCACTCCCGACTTGGAGTAAAAGAGGGTAATTATAGGGATAAATAGTTCAAAATTACTTTGCTTAAAAAAGTCACTTTTATTATCTATTAGCTGACATAAAAACATCAACAAAAATAATTAATAAAATATTAGTAACATTTTTTTTTATTTTTATTATTTTAGTTCAAGTCCTACTCAAGGACCTATGTATATGGACCTATGTAATCCGGGAGTGGGAATGTCAAGATTCATTTCTTATGACCACTCATAAAATACATAGACTAACCTTGGTGAGAATTGAACCCACAATCTTCTCTTCAAATCCCAACATGATCAGCTGTCTAGTCCTCTAACAATAAATCTGCACAAAAATATTAGTTGCCGTACCTTCCAGTGGGACAAGTATGGTTCGCGGTGACTGGCCGACCAGTGATTGTATCTTCTCTGAGATTGTATTACTCACTTGTTTCAGTTCCTTCGTGTCCCGGAGTCCAAATCAGGCTTGGTCTATTGTTACCAGCTAATTATTTTAGGATAATTAATGTATAAAGAAGCTCCCCGGTCAATCGCAATTGAAGATAAAATAATACATAAATAATATAAAAAAATAATTGGACATAGTACAAAAATTAAATTCAAATAAATAATTCGAGAAAATTGATTTTTTTAATTGATTCTCGATGTTAATCTAATATTTGTTTTTATAAATTAAAAAGGAATCGTTGTTTTCGGAACAGTAGGGACGTCGACAGATAGATTATCAATCAATTTTTAATTAAAATTTAAAAATAGCTCATTAGATTGACTATTAAGTAATTCAGACTGGACTAGACTAAACTTTTATAATCGGACGCCATAAATCTAGGATTATCTGTTTAACAAGGTTCAAAAAATCTTGATCTCTATCACTTAAATCTGTTTTGACTAATAAATGATACTCCCTTTAATCTCCTATCAATCGCAATCCTAATTCGAAAGGAATAAGACTTATCAATAGCGTTCTTCAATTTCTAAATATAACAGGGCTTAAATTATAATTTAATATTTCCCATAGACAAATGAATAACTTGGACTCCTTACAAAATATGGGAAAGATAGGAAACTGCACTCCGATTCCGACTATTACAGCACTTACTGGACATACGGAGTTGAGTTTTAGGAATCCACAAAACCTTTGAATTCTTCTCGTAGCCAATCCTTACAATCCAAAGTCCTCAATGCTCCTTACTTTGTCATAAATAAAATCATCTATAAAGACCTCAATGTCCCATATATAACCGATCTAGCTCGAACCATTCTTTTCATAATAAACTCCCTAGCCACCCAAACTTTCCAAACCTTGCAGAAAAAATTGGAATACAATGGGTTAGTTTATCAGCTTTATATAGATTTCCAAAAGGCTTACGATTCTATTGACCGCCAGAAGCTGTATAATATTCTGATTGAACATGGAATACCAAAGAAGTTAGTAAATCTCGTTTGTCCCTCTTCCATTCCTGACAATCCTCCGATGCGTCTAAAAAAAAAGATGGCCAGGAGACCTGCTAATGTAAAAACGTCTACCAATGGGTAGTTTCTCTACATGCCTGTATCATGCTATTATGATCTTACATCAAATATACATGTATTATTATGTTCTTAATGCCTTTAATTAATAATATTAATCAAATAAAGATATAATAAAAACATTTTTTTCAATGTGCAATGGCTCTATTGATTATACCATAAAATGATGAACTTAATGTAATTTAGGACATCTGCCAAATAATTCGCACTACAATCATAAGAAAACATCAAAATCATGCACATCCTTCACAGGTATTACATCACCTAATAAAACTACACGGCAGGCGCAAACAATATAAATTCCAACTGTACTTCCACAAACATTACTTACACAGTTTGACTAGTAACTTATTCTCCGATTTCTCTCGACGTTTAGATCATGTACATGGATGATTGTGAAGCAACGTTTTCCTACAGGTGGCAAAACGTGGACGGTGGTTAAGAGGAATGTCATTGAGGACCATCTTTATAACTTTATAATGAGCTAAATAAAAAATGCTTTTCAAACAGCAGCTTGTAAGAAACACTGATTTTTTATTGAACCGTTTAAAACTATTAAGTCATCTTTTTAAAACTGCAACGTCTCAAATATCATAGTTATAGGTTTTACAACTGTCTTTTTAAGGAAAACTGTTGAACGAGGGATAATTGAATTTAAAAGCTTTTATTTTTGTTAATTCATACGTTTTTCATATAAATGAGAAAATTAAAAATTAAACCAAATCCTAGATTTCCCAGTCCCCAACATATGAAACAACTGTCAAATTTGCAGTTACTACATTATGTGTCTAATGCGGGTCCATTTTTACATGCAAATTGTTCAACGAGAAAGTTATAGTAATTTATATAACCTCACCATAATTTCAATCAATCAGGTTTGTTAAAGATTTTATTAAATTACATTTTTTGCAATAAAAATTTTAATTTTTTCACATCTACTCGAACCTATGATTTGAATTTCTATAAGATATTTCTTTTTTTTCTTCATAATATTACGTTCCTTGTACTTCATTTAGGATAACAATCTATTTGCAAGAAAATATCACTTCGTTTGTCGATTATAGTAACCAAAGTAAAGTAAATAAACAAAACAGAATAATTTTCAGTAATACTCAAATCAGTAAAATCACACTCTATGAATTTTTAAGGTATAATTTTATGAATTTCATTAAAGTTGCTTCATTTTAGCAGCGTTCCAACAATACACTCAGCTTTGTACGGATTTTTATAAATAAAAAGTTCAAAAGTTGGGAATTCTTTAAAAGATTAGACGATCCTCAACGACGAGATAAAGTGAGATGTCACTGAACTATATTTTTACTTCCTCAATTACAATAATTTCCAGCTGAAACACCATGTATAGTGAAATGCGATTGTTTTTATTTATAGAATAACTGTTAATAAATTAACCTAAACAGCTTAGGTACTTATACGAATTGATGTGTCTATATATAATAATGTGTTTATATATAATAATGTTTATATAACACATGTCTAATGTGTCTATATTGCCGTGTACGGGGCTCGGGGTTTCTAAGGCCGATTAGGGGTTCCCCGTACAGGTATTATATTGAAATGTATTCATATATTAATGTAATATATGTATCTGTATTTATATATTTATATCATGTATT
>NW_027111631.1:992460-998400 GCF_000696795.3 Halyomorpha halys
CTGTTGCCGACGGGGTTTTTGCCTAGGTCCGGTGGTATAATTGGTTTTTATGCCGACAAAAGAAATTATTTTAAGTTAAAAAACCCCAGCTGGTACCTCTCATACATATCAATATATAATGTTGTTGAATAGAAAATAAAGACCAGCAACAAGCGATCCCACAACCCCTATACCAGACAGCACCCGCAGAAAAAGGTTTCTTGATTGACAACTACAATTCATTACACTCAGGCATTAGATGCTGCAGTGTTGTGTGGTTGTTCTCCCTCATGTTATTTGTTTTCATTCCATTACTTACTCTAGCAGATTATCTGACCCAATACGGTTTGATCGGGTGAATAAAAAGTAAGATAAAATAAAATAAACAAAAATAATATCCTTAAAATAAAACAAACAAGACAGAAACCCTTGAGTATTTATTACAACTCAATAACTTGACATCCCCCTCAAAAAAATGATTTTTTTCAATGTTAGTACCGTATTCATTCTTCATTTAAATGAAGAAAATGTTGAAATTTTTTGTCCTCTGTATTCAGGCAAATATTGAAGACTTGTTACACATGATAGAAACAACACAAAATATCAACATTTTAATAACGAAGAATTTAATCATTTATATTTAGAAAAATTATGACAATTGTCTTTCTATTTTTTAAAAATTACTATATGAAAATTAAATTACTTTAAAATTACAACTATACGATAAAAGGAAAAAAAATTTAAATAGAAAATAGTCCGACAAGTCGAACATAAGAGAAAATTATAATTTTTAATAAATTGCGAATAAATATTGGATAGGAAAAAAATCATAAATTCATTTATAGTCAACTAAAATGCCCATTTGTTTATTTTAATTTTCTATTTATATTTAAAGAATTATTTTCGAGTTTGCAAAAAACTATAGCAATTTATAGTTGTCAAAATATTATTATCTTTAAATATAATTGATAAAATATTTTGACATATAATCAAAATATTCTATTAAAAGCGGTTAATTTTTAAAATTAATAATAATCCAAAGAAGTAAGTACAAATTCATTGCTAGGGACAGTCAATTCTTATGATTTTTTTTTTTATGCTAACTAATCTTTGCGTTAAAGTTTTCATTTATAAATCTTTAGAAGAAGCTGTTCAATTAGTCTCATTTAAATTTTAGTTATATTTTTTTTAAACATTCTACACGAGCTCTTAGCATAAAAAGTTTGACAGGGTGCCAATTTAATTAAAATTCTGAGAAGAGGTCATCGTTCTTAAATTTTTGGATACACAGGAAGCGGGCAATAAATTGGTAGCTTTTAATGGAAACTATAAATAAAACCCTTAAGTCTCTTATATCCAATAAATAAATAACTATAAAGCGTAATAAAAATAAACAGAACTGAGATATCACATCTCACTTAAACAGTCTGGAAAAGTGAAAATTCATCAATCCAACATAAATTAAAAATCACACATGGAATATATGTTTCACAAAATATCTGGCGTAAAATCGAATAGATTAAAGGAATGGCTGAAATAAATTGTGTTTCAAGGACAATAGAATATTTTGAAACCAATAAAATCAGAAAAACACTGACCAAAGATAGAAAATACATCAATTCTAGATAAATTAAAGATATTTCACACTGTACTTCATGTAATATATGTATCACTTGGTATTGTGAGTGCGGGAGAAACCGTATAAGTCAAAAAATAAGGCGTTCGGTCGTAAAACATAGTAAATTCAGGACTGAAAAGTTTTTACAATATTCAATTGCTTGTTAATTACAATATTTTCCCTCTAACCAGAAGTAACTTCCTATAACTTAATATCAATATTATTGTCTTAAGAATACAATTTATGAACTCAGTTTTTTTTTAATATATCTTTATTGAAATTTACAACTGTATATTATATAATACATTGAGTAAATTTGATCATGGTTAAAATGGAGTGTTACAGGCGTGTAGAGCAACTACCCATTGTTAGTAAATGACATTTTACATTAGCTGGTCTCGTGGCCATCTTCCTTTCAGGCGCCTGGGAGGATTGTCAGGAATGGAAGAGGATGCAAGGTTAGAAACTAGTGGGTTTGAGTGGTTAGGGAGTTAGTAATGGAAGGAGTGACATCTGGCTCGGGCTAGATCGGTTACGTAGGGAACATTAAGGTCTGATTTTATTTGGAACTCAGCCATAAAAAATCGATGATGCAATAAAATCTTATCATCATAAAAATGTCAGTTACTATGTTTTACAACCGAAGTCTAAAATAGTCAACTAACTATTTCAAAAGTTTTTTTTTTTTCACACAGTAGAATATTTTTAAAGCAGGAAGATATAAAAAATACTGACCAAATAAAGAAAATACATTAATCCAGGATGAATTAAGATTATTTCACACTAAATTCGACGGAATATATGTATTACATTATATATAAAAGAGTGGTAAATATTGTGTATGTAAAACAATGACCGAATTAGGTTGTGTTTTATACGGTAAAGAACGTTTTTAAATCTACATCGTTTTTCCACCAAAACATATTTTTTTCAGAGTAGTTTAAAGGAACTATGTCCAGAGAATGATAAAAGTAGAATAACTTAGAATTCCAAAATGTTCTACAGCGCGTAAAACATTTTTTTCTAACTTGTTCAACTTATAACGTACTAATAGAGTGACAAAAATTTGACTGGAACTTTGAAAGCGCTGAAAATTTGTAGGTGCTACATTGATGTTTTTATCATTGTGTTATTGCAGAAATAGTAGCCATAAAGCTGTTTACAAGAAGCTCCCACTCAAGATATGCCCACTCATCTTGCATAATAAGTCATTCCATTAATCCTTCAAACAATTTATTTCCTTTATCTTCCCTTGCGCTATTTTTGTTTTGTTTTTTAATGTACATTTTATCTTCTTGGTTGTATTTATAATTGTGTCAACAGGCAGTGCCTCCTCGACATTATATTTTTTTCTTTTTTAATGATCACGATTTAATTGGCTGATTTTTTTTCGTTATGATAACTTTGTTATTTGACAAAAAAAATAGTAATTTTCTTAAGGAACATTCCAACACCCAGTCAAAAAAAATCACAAATGGAATGTGTTAATTAAGCTAAAAATATATATTTGACATTTTGGCTGGCTGTTCTTTTATGCGATTACGACCCAACGCATTGTTTTATTTTCTTTAAATTTAGTACAAATGTTTGTTAAACACCGAAATAATGTCGTACATGTAACGATATTTATTTTTAATACGAGAAGGCGTTTTTTGTTTGTATGATTTTATTCAAATTTGAAATTAATACCATATTCGTATAAAATGAATTTCTTTTTTCTATACGTTATTTATTTGTATATATTTTTTTTTACAGTGTATCACAGGTATTGAAAAGAGAACAAAATTAGATAATTGCAATAGTATTAACGAGGATAAATTATTTTCGTCCAGAAACTCAGAAACAGTTGAGTTATAGATACTTTGGTTAGTGATATTTTTAGTTCCAATATTAGTGATATTAGTCAAGAGCAGATTTGAGATTTTTTTTTTTTCAAGATTAATACAATTTCAAAAATGTTAAACATAATATTTTTCCAATCAAATTGTGAATAAAAGTATAAATATTAACGACTCGAAATCAACAAAAAGGTTTTATGAGCACCACTTAATCGTTGTTAGATTTTCTTTAAATTTAGAATGAAACTTATATTTTTCTTGAGTTCATTTTCTTTCTCTTTTGTTTTGCATAATGTCACAGATTGAAGTAGAAAAATCAGATAATTAAAATAAAATGACTGAGTATCGATTATTTCTTAGTACGAAAATAGATTATTAACACGAACGTTGTTAAGATTTACTGACAATCGAGGAGTTTACTTAGGGGTTTTAATTATAGTTTTGAAAGATAGTTTAAATAAAGGACGTGAAACCATTAATGAAATTATTTGTAAGGTGAATATGATCAAAAATGGTTCCTCCACGTCTGAACAACGGAGCAATGACAACATTAGCTTAACTTCAACAATCTGCAATAAATACCATAGACTAATAATGAAGTTTTAAATGACTTTAAAAAAAAAAAAAAAATGAAAAATGAAAAACACATAGAATTTGCTCTATATAATTCGCAAATCAAAAAGAAAAAATACTGCCGCCATGATATTTCTATATATACATATCATTTGATAACGGTATCAAATAAACACACAATGACATTTATTCATTAAGAGTTATGAATGAATACATTATCACAAGGATGAAATTGATTGATACTGCTTCTAATATTCTGGAATAATTTTTCTGTACACTCGGTATGGCCCTCCGGCAAGATTCTGCAGTACTATAATTGAAATCTTATGAATAATCAAAATCAAATAAATCATTACATTACAGTATTCATTACATAATATTAAAGATGACTATTGATATATATTTTTTAATTTGTTTCTATGCCTTTTACATCTGTTTAGGCAAATAATTACATTATTTGCAAACAGTAACGCAGTTGATATCATTAGGGTTGTCATGGCTGAGTTTAAAGGATGGAGTATTAATATCGTATATGAATGGGCGAAGGGGGTTGTCTATATCTCCTTTTCATTTTAAATCTAATACTTTATATATTTTTAAAATAAATTTATTGTTGTGCGCCATATTTTCATTTCTTTTGTTTATAATTTTCATATTATATATTTACACCATTTTTAACCTTAGCTTTGTATACTTTATTGTTTAGTATCTTATTGTTTTATATCTTTTTTAGCCCCGATAAAGTCTTGAAAAGTGAGTCGAAACGTGGCAAATAACAACTTGTAAACTATTTTTGGTTTCTTCTTGGACCCTGATCATCTCCTTCAAATTTTTCAAAAGTTTCGGTTTACCTAACTAAAAGCATAATCGTGCAATGTCTGATAACGTATGGATGAATAATAATGAAAATTAATTGTTCAGATTATTTTCGACATTGAACAAAACAAGCTAAAATGAATTAGTATTTTATATACAAGAGTAAAGAATCGATAGTTTTATTTACCCAGTTCCTGGAGTTTTTTTTTTTTATACTAATTAAAAATATACATTTAAAAATTTAAAACTTTTTGAATTTTATGATTGTTAGTTAAGAACTTAATTGGCCATACAAGCAGTTATATTGTATATTGTTGTTTTATTATAATATATGATTTTGTACCTATAATAATTTCCTATATGATAAGTAAACATTGTACATCTTGCAGTCTACTCAATAGTTTTTTATTAACATAAATTTTAAACTCATAGATTCCGGATAGCTTTGACATATTTCAATTCACTTGAAGCAAATACAAGACGTGTGCTTACATGTTAAATTAAAAAATAATCTAAAAATAACTAAGTCAAATTATTTAACAGTAGGTCCGGAATTGTTTTTATTTATACTTCCCAATACACTGAACCAATAATTACATTGAAATACAGAATGAGTTTGTCTTAGTTTAAACGACTAGGTTATAATAATTATTGATTTTTTCCTTCATATTATTCCTAATTTAAAAATTTTAAAAATGTTGAAAAACTAATTTTTTTTTTTTTTTCCTGACCTCCTAGAAAAATTAAAACAACAAATTAAATATATACAAAGAGAATAAAATGTATATACTCATGCAAAAAATACAATCCAAGATATATATTTTGCATGAGTATATACATTTCATTCTCTTTGTATATATCTAATTTGTTGTTTTAATTTTTCTAGGACAGAAAAAAAAAATTAGTTTTTCAACATTTTTAAAATTTTTAAGTTAGGAATAATATGAAGGAAAAAATCAATAATTATTATAACCTAGTCGTTTAGATTCAAAATCAGTTTAAAATAACTTTAAAGCTGGACAAAATAAACTACTAATTGTTTATATTTAGATAAACCAAAAGTTAAAATGGCATCCTTACGTAAGCAAAAAAATTTGGATTCTAGATCCAGAAGAA